>NW_027051789.1:0-25350 GCF_036321145.2 Pelmatolapia mariae
AGTCTGGGAGCCACAGTGGCAAAGGCTCTGTCTCCCTTAGTTCTCAGACTTGTATGCTGAATAACAAGTAGGCCCTGATCACAAAGGTCAGAACCAGAATCTTAAAATGGACTCTGAATTCAATGATGAGCCAGTGCAGCTGTATTAGCAACGGTGTCACATATGAGTACTTAGATGTTTTGGTCAGAAGCCTTGCTGCAGCGTTTTGGACAATCTGCAAACACTCCAGGGAGTTTTTGCTTAGAGATGTAAACAGTGAATTACAATTGTGATGAAATAAATGCATGAATGCATCTCCAGTTCAGTACGAGATACAATAGGGCTCAATTTATCAACGTTTCTTAAGTGATAAAAGCAGGACCAAACCAGAGATTTGATGTGAACATCCACAGTGAGAGCCGGGTCAAAAGTTAGCCCGAGGTTCCTGATGGACGATTTCACAAATGTTGAAAGAGGACCAAGAGCATTCATTATCTTAGGTACGTGTCTGTCAGGAGCACATACACTTCAGTCTTTCCTTCATTAAGTTGGAGGAAGTTGTCTGCCATCTAATCCTTAATGGATTCTAATCACTCATTCAGAATCTGCAGCTTAGAAACATCTTGGGGCTTAAAAGAAATGTATAACTGGATATCATCTGGGTAGCAGTGGTAGCAAATGTCCTCAAAGGGGCTCAAAATATGCTGGAGAGGAAGTAGAAATATTAAAAACAATAAAGGCCCCAGCACAGAACCTTGTGGCACACCATAGGTGAGGGAAGTGGAAGATGACCTGTATTTAGAAACTGCCACAAAAAAGTATTGTTCGTACAGATACGAGGAGAACCACTCTAAGGCAGATCCAGATACACCGACCCGGTATTTCAGCCTTCCAAGCAGAATGTGATGGTCAACAGTGTCAAAGGCCGACGTGAGGCCCGGCATCAGCAGAACAGAACTACCCTCACCAAGTGGTGGAAATGAGCGTAGTCTGGGGGGGTGTTCAAGCTCAGCCTTTGAGAGAGGGTGAGAAACTCAGTCATTTGGGTCATTTGGGTGGGGGTCAAAGTAGAGCTGCTGCTCCCCAACATTGAAAGGAGAAAGCTGAGGTGGTTCAGAATCTTCTGGATGCCTTTTAAATGAGGTGTTTTGTGCATGTCCAATTTACGAGACCCTGCTTCAGACCCAGGATATGCTTGAGAGATTTCGTCTCTCTGCTGCCTGTCTGAAGGAGGGGACCGTGGAGAGGAAGGTCTGGACATCTGCAGCCTTGATGGACTGGACCCTGAGCAGCTGCAGTAAACCAACGTATAGCATAAATCTTGTACCCGTGTAAAGCTTTAGGTCACCTCATTGCTTTTGCAAGTTTGACTCCGTGTCCTTTCCGAACTAATGCTATGCTCGATGAGTACACAGTCACGTTTGTGCTCTTTTTATTTGGAGCAGAAACCTGGCAGACACATGATGTGAGGCTTAGTCTGACCCGTTGAAGACTGGTTTCACATTTTAAGGTTAGGAAATCAGTGTGACCCGATGCTAACTTCTTTAAGCTGCAGAGCAGTTTTGTGAATGCAACTATATTCACTCTGTGTGAGTTTGCAGTCGACTGCTCATTCCCAGTTTTTCCTGATTTCCCCTTGGTAAAGAGCTGTGGCTGACCTGCAGCTCATTATACCCTCAACTGAACCTGCTCTCCATGCTTCTCTCCCTTCCTAATCTAATGGGACTCTCTGTCTATCAGTCTCTGGCAGCCGTCCGTATCAGGGTTCCACCAAAATGACTTCCTGAAGGCCACTGCCAGCATTTTCATTATCTTAAGACATTATCTCGGACAGATTCTAAGCCAAAAGTTTTCTAAAAATTACAAATCTGTTTCTAGCAGAAGTTTTTATTCTTGCCAAAGAGGAAAAAACCTCTAAATATGAAATGAAAACATAATATATTAATGCACGTATCAGTATAACTAAGGGGCTGCGCAAGGACAAGCTAAATGTGAGCTGCTGTAGTCGATTTAAAACTGCCTGAACAACAGATGACGTGGATGCTTTGAGTTGGTTCCACATCAGTTTTATTTGACTAAATGTGTCTTATGTAACCTTTTTGTCATGTGTTAAATCAGCCAATGTCTGAGCAGGATAGGCCTGTGTGACCTGCTCTGTAGTCTAATCGTCCTCTTGTCCCCCCGTGGGATCGGCAGTAACTGATTGGATTGGGCAGCAGAGGAGGTTAACGTGCACCCGTGATGGCAGAACAACGTGCGGCCCAAAGGCAACAACTCACTCGACTGTGTGAGAGAGAGAAGGACTCACACAGGGAGTTTATTACAGTTGTTAATTTGTTACTTTTTACCTTAGACATACAACGTCTTATGAACTTGTGCGCCCCCATGTGGGCACGCCCAGACACGTCCGTGTCAGTTATACGAGCAGGAGGAAGATCAAACCAGAATGAATATCATGTGAGCTTAAAATCGCCATTGGCGACGTCTGTCTGATTTATATGTGAGGAACTCCAACAGAGGATCTCTGTTACATTTCTGTTGTCTTCTGCTCCTCGCATCAACACAGAGCACCAGCCTAATGGTAGTTTTTTTAAACACAACTAACTGGTGTGATTAGGATGGAGGAGACAAAGACAGGAAGTAAAAACACTTGAGAACACACAAAGTAAGTAACACTTCAAAATAAAACAGCACTTGTAATAACTTAAAATCGTATGTGGATTATACTGACTGTGTTTACAGTGATGTGTGAGGACCCAGAAAGGCAGATAGGCACCATTTAGGCAGGAAGGATTCAACAAAAGGAGCTGTTGAGGCTGTCCATGGCCGGGAAAACATGAAACGAAGAGGAAGACTACTAAGGCTGCTATAAATACACTAAGGGATGACTGGGGCAGAGGAGACACAGCTGAAGTAAATCTAAATGCAAAGCACCAGAGATGAATGACTAGCAAAGTAAGATGGGAAGTAAAGAAAGAGAGATGAAAGACTCTAACATTTGACTACAGGACACAAGAAACACAAAAAGTTAAAATAGACTGAAATATGTACTAATATACAAACCTCAGGCAGCCCAGGGTTCATGACAAAAACTACATACAGACTACAAAGAACATGGCATTTAGATTATTTTAATACAGATTATTCTACTAAGTCCTGCCTACCTGCTCCCATCAAAACTCCTCACATCCTGGGATTGCTATGGGAGCGCCAAACACGTGGATTCTGATGATTTTCATGGCTGCTTTTGTGTTTATGCTGGAATCAGAGGAGGCAGTTTCAGCTGTTGGAAAGCGATCGCTCACATGAGAGAAATCACAGGGAGGATGTTTAATGCACATGAATGGAGAAGCTTACCTCTTTTGTGTGAGGAAAATACTTGTAATATTATGGTTCATATTGTGTCAGATATGTGGAGAAATACGAAAAACGAAAGTAATTTTTTAAATGTCTCTGCTGGCTCTGTGGGTGGCTCAGCAGGGGGAGTGGGTTAGAAAACAGATGGTGTCCCTCAGTTGTTCCTGCTTCAGGGTCCATGTAGACAAAAGAAAGGTTAACTTGCTCGTATAGTGACGCAAACACCGTGGTGTCAGTGTAACACCGGCAATCAGTCCGTCCACGTAGCCTGACTTCAGAGAGCAGAGAGCTCAACAGGCCTGCGCTTGTATTTCAAACCACTCAAGTCATAATTTAATTTCACACCTGCTCCTGCCTTCGTGGGACCCGGGCGAGCTGTCTCTCAGCTGGAATGAGACGCAAATTGTGTCAGCACCTGCCACGACGTCTCGGCTCAGCTCGCTCCAACCGAATCATCTGTTCAGCTCCACGAGAGGAAAAATGGTGCTGGAGTGGCGAGGATCCCTGAAAGACCGGAGCAGGGCTGAGAACTCAGTGAGTGCAGCCTGTGGAGGAGATATATTGAGAGCCGTAAAGCACTTAATCAGAACTATCAGATATCTTCTTCTTTCTCTTTTGTTTTGGCCTCTGGGTGTTTTTCATTTATGCTCTAGAACCTGCAACAAAATATTTTGTCACCTTTGCATTTGTTTGGAAAGTCTTTCTATTTATATTATAATGCATATCTAAAGATGGCCATAAATTCATATCTGCATAGATGAGTCGCTGAGTTGGAGTCAAATTTCATGGCTTTGAGTTTAAAATGCATAGAGAAGAGAAATCTATCTTAAACTGCCTGCTGTTTCTGCAATCTCCTGATATGATGTGAGTCAAAAGACAAACAACATTAACCTTAGTGCACAGGTATGAAACATAAGGCTCGGGGGCCAGAATCGGCCAGACAAATTCTCCAATCCAGCCCCCTGGACAGCTTTGAATAATGTGAAGGAGGACCTATGAAATGCATTTTAATAAGTTTTACAGCTAATAAAGACCTACGATGGTCCTTCATCCCATACCACGGTAATTAATTTATAGATACACAATTAAAAGACAAAAAAGTTTCTATTTTTCATTTTTATCTACTATAGAAATTCTGTTTTCTACAATAAAGCCTGGAAAGCAGTCTGGCCAATGAGCTACCAGAACTTTTTCTGTATTTTTACATATTTTTTCTTACGATTTAAACCCAGAGAGTCGTGCTTACAGATTTCTTTAATTAAATAAATCAGCATGAGATCTGCTGTTGAAATTGCACTTCTTTTCCTTATATTAAGATATCTCAGGGATTCAGTGTGTAATTAAACTTCTTTTTTACTGACAGATCAGTTCCTGCCCCCTTAAGATCAAAGTGGCTTGTACGACTTTGACGTCCCTGTCTTAGTATCAAACACTGCAGATTCTCTAATGTCCTCTTCAGGTTTTTAACTGTACAGCTACAATTTTTTTTTCTGAATTTTTTAAGGCTTTTTTTTCTTTTAGAAGTGTGGCAGCTCTGATTACCAGGTGTATGGTGACACAGGCAGCTGTAGCTGCTAGCTGTCAGCTAACTGGAGTCCCTGAACTACAGTAAGTAGCAGTTATCTGTAGGGATGGGTATCGTTTAGGTTTTATCCGATACCAGTGCCAAACCGGTACTTTTGAAACGGTGCTGGTGCTTAAACGGTGCTCGAACCGGTGCTTAAAGAATGGAAAACACAAACTTGTCCTAAAACCTCTCATTTTTAGCTGTTTTTTTGTAAAAAGAGACAAAGTTAGCCTTTTCTGCAGCTATAGGGCATATATGGTATCACTCTTGGCTGGAAGCAGTGCTTAAACAATGGAAAAAACACAAACTTTGTCCAAAAACCTCTCATGTTTAACTGTTTTCCAATTTTTCTTTGGTCATTTTAGCCTTTTTGGCCAGGGTAACGGGAGTATCTGCCATCAAACAAGAAGACAGCCGCATGTAACTACGACAGTGTTTGCTAGTTCACCTTACGTGCATTAATTTAATAACGTGGTTAGCCTACTCAACGTAAATTACACACGAACAACATTAAGCTACTCACGCAGAGAAGAACGGCTGCTGCTGCCATCATCATCCGTCATCATTTCTGCTACACTGGCAGGGCTAGGGGCCAGGACTCTACTCTTCGGGGTTTTGGGGGATGTTGCTAACTCCGGGTCCGATAACAGGCACCACACCGGCAGTAGATGTGCTCGGTGTGAGCTCTTGCAGCAAGCTATCAAATACGGTACATTTCTCGGCTTAAAAAAAAACGCTATGCGTCGCCAGGCGTTGCACAGTATCACCTTAAAGCACTTGTTGCAGGCTGCTGAGTTTGCATCTTTTGCTGTGAAGTACAGCCAGACTTTTGACCGCTTCGCCTTGGGCATTTTTAATCTGTAGCTCTGCTCTAAAAGAACGTACGTACCTGGGCCCGCCTACTATCCTTGGAAAGGTAAAATGATTGCCTAGAATCCAAAGTGTATGACATCTCAGGGGAAAAAAGCACCGAAATAAAGCACCGAAATAAAGCACCGAAATGCGCGCTGCTTTTTGGTCTGGTTACTACCGTTTATGTCAGAACCGGTGCCATCATGGCACCGGATACCGGTACCCATCCCTAGTTATCTGTGCCTGTATGTATGCAACATCTGCTTACTGCCCAATCCAGTGCATGGATGCAGCTTTCTAATCAGCATTAGCTGATAGCTTAGCATGCTACCCTCTTGACTAAACATGGTCACTTTTTTGCTCGTCTTTACTTTCAGTCGACTTTCCACCCCACTGCTCTCCATCCCTCACAAAATTCAACCCTGACTATGACAAATTAACCCTTCAAGGGCTACCTCATCATGTGTGATGAGGTCTTCAGAATCAGAATATATAATTTGTTGTTTTAGAGTAGCTCTCCAAAATCAGGACACAAAGGAATTAATCCATTCACTAACGTCTCTTTGAGGATTTCTCTGTATTTTTGGGGGGTGCTTAAAAGAGTCACGCTCAGTGGAGCCGTTTGGAGCATGATGACCTGACCATCATCTGTTTGAAACCTTCTTATTTTTCCTGTAAAAGGACCTGAAGTAGAGCTCGGCTGCTCTTTCACAGTGTACAGCTTACTGTGTTCTTTTAATCTGAAGGAGGGTGAAGCTTCTGTGTAAGCATAAAGAACGACGATGACCATGTTTGATGTAATGTGTGCTCATCTCTCTTCTCATATAATTTCATTTTGATTATAACTGTCTATCTATATTTTGTAAGATTACACTGTTGTTACTAACAGAAGTGTAATGATATATTAAAGTCAGGAAATATGATTACATTATGTCATCAAATGTAATGTAAGATAAGTGTTCACAGGTTTATGTTGTAATGTTGCTGTGATGGGGCTCTTTGTTTCAGATACACTGCAGTCATTAACCTGCATGTAACACTACAGTATGAATGCTCATGGTCACTTTATTAGGTACACCTTGCTAGCTGGCCCAACAAGCTGCTGAAAACGATACTCTGAGATTGTGAGACGTTGCCACTGCAAGCACATCACGATCGACGTGATTGCTTCAGGTGTGTGGAGGCAGCAGGTGGGAACTCAGGCAGAGTCCTGTTTCTGTGCCAAAACCAAACCACACACACACACACACACAGGACAGATAGAAAGTGGTGAGTCAGCCGGCGAGGACAGAGGGACTGTGACAGATGGACGTTGTCAGCAACAGTACTCAGGTGGGCTGTAGTGCTTAAACAAAGCTCATCTGATACCAGCACCTCCAGCAGCAGCCTGAGCTGCTGATACAGGCAGGGTGGATGCTGTGGTGATTTTTACACCACACTCTGACCCCACCACCTGAGACTCATCAGACCAGGAAACATTTTTCCATCTTCTGTTGTCCACTTTTGCTGAGTCTGTGTGAACTATAGCCTCAGTTTCCTGTTCTTGCCACTAAGTGTGGTCTTCCACAAACACTGGAGATGGCTGAGACACTCAGACCACACCACGTTTAAAGTCACCTTACTTCCCGACTCTGATGCACTTTGAACTCCATCAGCTCATCCTGATCATGCATTGCTGCCATGCGATTGGCTGATTAGATTGATGAGCAGATGAAGAGGTGTACCTAGTAAAATGACCCTGGGTGTAATCTCAAAGCTGCATTATTTATCCATCCAATAACTTCCAGTTCATCGAGCCCATCTTTGCCCAGAGTTGTCCAGATGTGTGGCTGATAAGCTCAGAGCATCTCTCTCAGCTCGACAGCCGTCCAAAAGATTTTAAACCAGCAGAACTTTGAACAGACGCCAGTGAGCTTTTCATCCATCGTCAGAGCGAGGTCATAATGTCCCCACGACGCGGCGGCCTTCCACGCAATCAATGGAGATTTTAAGAAGCTTTTCTTCACGCAGCTTTTGTTTTGTATCATCGATTGGCAAAACTTACATGAGCGTGCGAGATAAAAGGAGACAGAGTGTGACACCCGAGCATCAAGGCTAAAGCCGTAAATCTGCAGACGCCTCTCGGTGCGCACGGAAAGTCGGCCATTACAGTAGAGGCAGACGTAATTGATGGTCGCAGGTCTGGAGGAGAGCGAGCGAGGGAAAGTGACGGACGAGGGACAGACGGCAGGAGCGAGGAGGCAGATAGATCGTCCTTCTGTTCTCACTTTCAGTCTCTGCAGAGCTCTGCGGGCGGATAAGACAAAAGACATCTTCACCTTCAGCATCAAAAGCGCTTTTCTTTGAATGTCTGAATGCTGCTGAAGTCAAACAGGAGCAGCTGGGAGCCTGAAAACAGAAGTTAAATCTAAAGACAGTACTTCTTACAAATAAACATATCCTTGAGCTCTTTGAAACCTGAGACTCTTCACTTATTTATGCCTCCTGGTTGGAGGTTTTCTTCTTATTGGCGCACTGCAGTGTTTCTCTAACCTTAAACAGGATTATGTTTCTTCTCTGCAGGCTACCTTTTTATGATTTGCTACTGGACTGAAAAACATGAGTGCATATTTTCAGTCACTAACATTACAGCCATTGTCACACAGATCAGACTGTGGATTGTGATGTCGTCCGTTTTCTGTTGCACGTGTCTGCCTGCTGTCCTTCGTGCTTGTCCTCTTCACTTTTGGATTCCTGTTTTGTTCTTGTGGACTGGGTTTCTCTGGGTTTTATTTATTTTTTTATTTTTTTAGCAGCTATTAAAAGCTCGAATTTTGATCCTCTGTCCAGTTTATGGACTAAAAAACCCCATCTGAGGTACTTTACCGCTTCTCTCATACTCTTACAGTCAGGTCCATAAATATTGGGACATCGACACAATTCTAACATTTTTGGCTCTATACACAACCACAATGGATTCCAAATGAAACGAACAAGACATGCTTTAACTGCAGACTGTCAGCTTTTATTTGAGGGTATTTACATCCAAATCAGGTGAACAGTATAGGAATTATGACAGTTTGTATATGTGCCTCCCACTTCTTGAGGGACCAAAAGTAATGGGACAATTGGCTTCTCAGCTGTTCCATGGCCAGGTGTGTGTTATTTCCTCATTACCCCAATTACAATGAACAAATAAAAGGTCCAGAGTTCATTTCAAGTGTGCTGTTTGCTTTTTGAACCTGTTGCTGTCAACTGCCAGGATGAGATCCAAAGAGCTGTCACTACCAGTGAAGCAAGCCATCATTAGGCTGAAAAAAACAAAACAAACCCATCAGAGAGATTGCAAAAACATCAGGCGTGGCCAAAACAACTGTTTAGAACATTCCCAAAAAGAAGGAACGCACCGGTGAGCTCAGCAACACCAAAAGACTAGGAAGACCACGGGACACAACTGTGGTGGATGACCAAAGAATCCTTTCCCTGGTGAAGAAAACACCCTTCACAACAGTTGGCCAGATCAAGAACACTCTCTAGGAGGCAGGTGTATGTGCGTCAGAGTCAACAATCAAGAGAAGACTCCACCAGTGTGAATACAGAGGGTTCACCACAAGATGTAAACCTTTGGTGAGCCCCAAAAACAGGCAGGCCAGATTAGAGTTTGCCAAACGACATCTGAAAAAGCCGTCGCAGTTCTGGAACAACATCCTATGGACAGATGAGACCAACATCAACTTGTACCAGAGTGATGGGAAGAGAAGAGTATGGAGAAGGAAAGGAACTGCTCATGATCCTAAGCATACCACCTCATTAGTGAAGCACTGGGGTGGAAGTGTCATGGCGTGGGCATGTATGGCTGCCAGTGGAACTGGTTCTCTTGTATTTATTGATGATGTGACTGCTGACAAAAGCAGCACAATGAATTCTGAAGTGTTTCGTGCAATATTATCTGCTCATATTCAGACAAATGCTTCAAAACTCATTGGACGGCGCTTCACAGTACAGATGGACAACGACCCAAAGCATACTGCAAAAGCAACCAAAGAGTTTTTGAAGGGAAAGAAGTGGACTGTTTTGCAATGGCCAAGTCAATCACCTGACCTGAATCCGATTGAGCATGTATTTCACTTGCTGAAGACAAAACTGAAGGGAAAATGCCCCAAGAACAAGCAGGAACTGAAGACTCTTGCAGTAGAGGCCTGGCAGAGCATCACCAGGGATGAAACCTGGCGTCTGGTGATGTCTATGTGTTCCAGACTTCAGGCTGTGATTGACTGTAAAGGATTTGCAACCAAGTATTAAAAAATGAATGTTTGATTTATGGTTCTTATTCTGTCCCATTACTTTTGGTCCCTCAAGAAGTGGGAGGCACATTTGCAAACTGTTGTAATTCCTACACCGTTCACCTGATTTGGATGTAAATACCCTCAAATAAAAGCTGACACTCTGCAGTTAAAGCATGTCTTGTTCGTTTCATTTGGAATCCATTGTGGTGGTGTATGGAGCCAAAAATGTTAGAATTGTATCAATGTCCCAATATTTATGGACCTGACTGTATATAGACTCTATTAACATGTTGACCAGGAAACCAACAACAGTCTTTACCACATTTTGATTTAACTTTTTTATTATCAGAATACAGCTTATCACCAAAACACTTTTTTTTAAATGTAGGGCTACTGTATAATATGACCATTGGCCCTAAATTGCTGTGTGGTGTAAGTTGAGTAATTACTCTTTGTCCTTATTCTGGTTATTCACTGCTTAAAATTACTTCCAGTATAAATATTTCTTCTTCACTGGGAAAACTTAGATCGTTATCCTCGTATCCTGCTGTATCCACTGGTAAGTAACTATGATTACATCGTCATTCAGGAATAATACACGCAGGCTGTTATAAAGTGCTACTGTTTCTGTGTCTGTGTGAGCTCTTTAGTTGAGCCCACTCATGTTTTTGTGTTTCCTTCTTTCATTTAGGGTTTTAGGGTTTTACTTCCTTTGGTCTAGATTAAGTTCAGCTGAGTCTCGTTACCCTCCTGTGTGTGCACTTCACTCTGTGTTAATCATGAGTGGTTTCCTAACGTACTCCCTGGCTCGTCTTCAGCCCGCTTAATAAAACTGCGAGCTTCTTGTTCATTCATGTCCTGCATTTCGGTTCTCGACACCAGGCTGGTTCTCAACGACTTTACTGTTGTCTTCATAGAAACACTTTAACACTGAATGAAAAGCCTCATTCATGCACTCCTTATTCAGGATTTGTGCTGATGGGCATGCAAAAACTTTAAAGTAATGATGTTATGAGCAGTCCAACCAGTAGTTTTCCACAGGGAGCATAGACAGTATAACTTCAAAGAAGAAGAAATGAAGCCAGTGCAGAAGTGCCTTAAACTTATACTCTATCCAAAGGCCACTAGATGGCGATAGCTGTGGCTGCACAAAGACTCCCGGCGCTTTACAAGTCTACAGAAAAACAGATTTCTGAGCTGATCTCTGTAAACAGCTCCGTCACTTTGGGTCACAATGAGTAAAAATTTAGGTCCGTTTGAAACCATGTTTCAAAATGGAGGATGATCCGTGTATGAAAGCCTCTCATCGGCTACCAACATGTCAATCACAAGCTGTCAGTCAATGCTAACAGTCTTCTGCACGTCCAGCTTTTTGTAACCATGACAGCGATGGTAAAAAGGCTGATCAGAGCTGTAAAACGCCCATCTGTTGTACTGTCTGTGAGAGGAAACGAACTAGTCGCTGTACTCAGACAATAAATACACATCAGGTAATGACGGGAGAGGAAACAGGTGAGAAACAGCTGAGACCACAAGGAAGCAGAACAGATCAAAGAAAACAGAAATATTAAATTATCAAATTATCCTCAAAACAGGCACATAGAAATGAAAAACCCCTGGGTTGAAGACCCAGTGACACTGACACCAGCAGTCAAAACTGAAACTGAACCTCCAACTGAAGCTTACAACAGTTTTTGCGACACGCTCAGAGGTCAGGTCGAAGAAGAAAAGTTCTTAACTAAAAACAGAAATGACTAAAATGCAAGTCGGTTAAAAGTTTCAAATCCTACAATATTATCTGACCTTTTGACCTCTACTCCGGCCTTGGATTTGACCTTTCTGTGCTGCAAAGTGAATTTAAATGTTCTCTAAGAGATTATTAAGCCTTTCATGCATGAATTGTGACAACCTCAATCAGGATTTTTTTTCTTAAGTACTTTTAGGCACGAAAAGATGAATAAAGTACTTAAGAAAAAAAATCCTGATTGAGGTTGTCACAATTCATGCATGTCAGGGTTAAATAATAATAATTACAATGAAACGTGTCACACATCTATAGTAACATTAAACAACCAGTGGGTGGCAGGTATGGAGTGACATCAGTGTCCAATGTAGTGGTTTATGTGCAAGGATCCCATCAACACTGACACAAACACAAGAAAACAGCCTTTGAATAGCCGTCCACTGTAGTGACCA
Organism: Pelmatolapia mariae; assembly: GCF_036321145.2. Lineage (NCBI taxonomy): Eukaryota > Metazoa > Chordata > Actinopteri > Cichliformes > Cichlidae > Pelmatolapia > Pelmatolapia mariae. The sequence continues at coordinate 12,217 of NW_027051789.1, forward strand.
CTGTGTGTGAAAGGGTTAAACGATCTCATGGGGGATATGTTTAGTTTTGTATGCTGGTGAACGTGCGGTGACTCAGTGAAATGCAGATCATCCTCTGTATTCCTCTGGAGTGTAGATGTGGAGATTTCCATAAAGTGATGAAACCAGCACATCGTAATATTCCAGGTAATTGATGAAACTGGCGTTTCTCCGTGTTATAACACCCATCCTAAACACAACATATTGACCTGGCCTCTCGGGCTCTGAGTGAATGCAGTGAAGCTTTTCTGTGAAATGAGTTGGGTAAACTGTGCTGTCATCTCATGCCTGTATGTGTTTTAACAGTTGATCTGTTTTAATATTATTTGAGAGAACGCCTGAGATTCAGTCACTGCTGAATTGTTGCAGTTCTTTCTGTTACATACATGAACACATTTCCACCATAAACTGCAGAAAAAGGTACAACTTCCTGCATAAAAAACAGACAAAATGCAGGAAATGAAGCATCTGATGCTCTAAATGTGCTGTGGAAGACCTCAGACTGCCCCCAAAGTTCAACAAAACCTCCGTCCAAGTAAAAAGTCACATGTGATGCATGACTGTGTGAGTGATGCTTTCCTTTTAATTATGTAGCTTTATTCTCAGTTTAACTATTTAAATGTTCCTTCCTTCAGTCTCTTTTCTTGCTCCACCACAGAAAGCTGTATTTGTATAAATGCAGATTTTGACATTGGTGCTGAAAGGTGTGCATCAGCTGAACTCCCAGTTCCTGTGAGAAAACTCACTCGAGAAAGTCTCATTCCTTAAATCCTTTGAGCCTTGATTGAAATTCACAGGGACCATTACCGCCTGAGGGTCTCTTCCAATTCAGAATGAGAGCTCCCCCCCCCCCCCCCACCCCCCACCCCACCACCAGAGACCCCGCCGTGAGTCGGCGCCATCCTTCTTTTCTGAGGGCCCGTCTGTCATGTGTCAGGATTAGTCAGCCGGAGAGGTGGACCTTGTTATTGGAAAGCACGCCTGTCTCGCTTGCTCTGCCTCCGCCCGACTACCTGATCTCCAGGAGAAGGAAATGTCCAATTTCTGTGATATTTTACTTTGTAATGAAAGTGTCAGAGGGGATGTGAGAAGGAGGAGATGCACCATAAATCCCCACCTTTGGAGAACAGGGTGGAGTGTATCCGTATCTGTGCCGGTCCGGCTGCTTGGTGAGTCCATGTTTTATTCACAGTTCATGTTCACTTCTCTGGGTTTTGACGTCGATGAGGACGGGCCTTCAGCTGGCAGGTAAAGAAGGACGTTCAGACTGTATGTGGGAGTTTTTTTACTCCTTCAAACTGTACTTTATTACGTCCATTGCTTTCAGAAAGAAGAGAGTCGAGGAGCAGTTTTGTTGGGCATTAAGAATAAAAAAGTGGGTTCCTCATGAAATTCGTGATTGCAGAACCTGATCTGTGGAGTTTGTGTTTATATATGTGCACACAAACAAAATTTATCCCCATATCTCATTTAAAAAAAACAAATCAAGAACATGTAATGGACAAAAAAATGGCTCCAAGCATGGCCAGAATAACCCCCAGAGAGGCCCTGGGCCACCGATTTGTCCCTGGGCTCTAGGGATGGGTTTTTATTATCGATTTATCGATTAAAATCGATTCTTGATTGGATAACGTGATATCGATTCATTAAAATCCTGAATCGATTTTTTTAAATATAATTTTATTTTGCCCGAAACGCCAGAACCTCAGGTTAAACCTCACAAAATTTCAACAACCACCAAACACCAGTAAATGAGAGCAGGTACACGGATTCTGCACAAAGACGTGAACACAAAGCGCGGACCCAACGCATCCGAATCAGCGAGATGTCGCCTTTCTCACCCGACGGCACGTACGCGGACACGGACACGCCGTCTGAAAGCCGACAGCTCACTGATTTTAAAAGCATCGGCGGGCGCTTTGTGTTTACGTCCTTTTTGCGCCCATTCTGAAGCTGCAGGTTTTATCTCTCTCCAAACAATATTGACTGAACCAGCAGCCAAAGACGATCCAAACTACGCTTCACATAAACATCCTCACGAATTCCCTCTGACTTTTGCTGTTTTGCTTCCACCACGAATAAAATCACACTTCATGTAGAGCTCTCTCTCTCTCTAAATCGATAATCAAACCCACCCTACTTATTACCACCAGTCTACGGTGTTGGCCGCTGTTTTTTTGTTTTTTGTTTTGTTTTACTTACTTCCGACAAGAAAGCCTCATTTCTGCTGTTCAATACTGAACAAATTGAAACTTTTTTAAAATTATGCAAAATTGCAAAATGCTTAGCTGTGTCTCTAATCAAACCTCTGTAACTTTGCTCTGCTTCACTTCGTTTTTGACTGCACAATATTTTTAAGGTCATCTGCTATAAAATCTCAGGCCAGGAAAATCTCCTTCATGTGTTTCTGTTTTATTCTCAGCTACTTTGACACAAAGGCATCTGCTGTGATGCTCACACCTTTGATAAAGTCTCACAGTGTCAGCTTTCTTTTTATAGATATAAAAATATAGATATGTACTGATAAGTGATCAGAATTATAATATTACTGACTGTCTGAGGCAAAATTTCCCCGATTCAAATCGAATCAAATCGTGGATCGAATCGATTCTAGAAATCAGTGACGATACCCAGCCCTACTGGGCTCCTCTCTCACCCCAGTAACAACCTACAGACCAGAGCTGAAGAAGCCGTCTGCTAATTCATTAATTCATCCACTGACAGAACATGAAATGGCAGCTGATGAGTTATTTTTAAGCAAATATGCATTAAATTAATTTGATAGCAGCTTCTCCAGCTGTACACTCGGTATATTTAGTTTGTTGATTACTGGGCAGAAAAAACAAAACAAAAAACAGCTTTACAGTTTATAGCTAACTGTAAAGCAAACATGTATTTACTTACACCGTTTATTTACACATTGAATCCTTGAGATAATATAAGAAAAATGAAGTGCAATTTTAAAACTATATCTACGTTTTTCTACAAGAAGTACAAGAAGTTTAAAATTGTAATAAATAAATGTGCAAAATTACAGAAAAAGGTGAAATGGAAATAGAAAGATTATTATTATTATTATTATTATCATTAATGATAATAATAACAATAATAATAATAATACTGTGGGCTCATTGAATTTTTTTAGTAAATAAAAATGAAAACTTACTGAATTACTTTGGTGTAGTATGAATGTCCACAGGTGAAGTCTTTATCATCTGTAAAGCTTATTAAAATGCATTAAAAGTCCAAAATGTATGCCGCCTCTCACATTTTGTCTCCCAAGTTGTCCAGTGGGCCAGATTGGAGTCTTTGCCGGGCCGATTTTGGCCCAGGGCCTTATGTTTCACACCCCTGCTGTAAATGATTGTGCTATATGTACAACTGTGTCCTTCCATTATGTATGCCTCTATACGTCGGAGGTGTCCACTGTGAACTTTTAACAAACAAACTCTAAAAACAAGAGCAGGTAAGTCTCTGCTGTTCTCTGTAATGACACCTGAGCTGTCAGGAGTGTTTCAACCAGGCAGGCAGGTGATTGGTCAATTTTAATTACAGGCCCCTCTGCCCCTATCTTTCTCCTGCAGATTGGACAGCTTCATTAACTGATGGGCAACAGTCAGTGCTCACTTTTAATTGTTTGTGTCGTTGCATCACGCCGATGTAAAACCAGGCTGGCATCAATGAATAATATGAGTTTGAGAAGAGAAGAGAAGAGAAGAGAAGAGAAGAGAAGAGAAGAGAAGAGAAGAGTGTTTGCATGAAGGATCAATAGCTAATCCTCAGCTTAATCTGGTGCCTTTGGTTTACGGGGTATCTGTCCTGCCTCTCTGCTGCCAGCTGCTTCCTTATGAGGAAAACAAGATCGTTTGTGTCTGACAAAAAGCTGCAGTGATTTGGGAGCTAATGCCTCAACCGGAGCAGTGTCTGCACACCGAGAGGAAGACAGAGGGACGGCTTATCTCAGCCTTAAAAAATGAACAACAGAGGGAGAGAGAGATACAGACACAGATTTTAAAAGTTTCCCACGTAGAGTCACTCTGTAAGAAAGTGTTAAGGGTTCAGAAATTGAGGAGGAAGACCAAAATAATGACCACTGATCCTGCCGGGTGCAATTAGACGACATTTTAATGAATACACGCAGCGTGGAGCCAACACTGTACAGATTCAGTGTTGAACTCTCTTACAATAGTCAGAACACAGTATTTATAGGGGTGAAACAGTACAGCCCCCCTTCTGTTGCCAGGCAGACTCAATATCTCCTACGTCAATCCAAAACCACAATGACTTTTAACATAGTTTAAAAAGAACATCGTCTCGTCTCCATCCAGGTGTCGTCCCACAAGCTCGCCTTCGCTGTCGCTTGTCTCTGGAACATCCTGCACCTGCTTCTTCATCAAACAGTCACATATGCAAGCACAATTTTGCAGTTGCAAGCAAAACATAATTGACTTTTACCTATATAACTGAGTCTATCTACGATGTGTGTGTGTATGTGGGTGTATGTGTGTGTCAGCTTCTGCTTGCACTTTGTTTCACCTCTCAGCTCCCCAGCTAGACCTTGTGACCTTTCCACCAGACAGAAGGCCCGCACGTACACAACTGAAACTGTGTGTGTGTATGTGTGTCTCGTCCTTAAAGGCTCTCTCATCTCTCCCGTTGCACTTCTGACCTCTCACCAAAAACCTAATTGGAACTTTATATGTAATATGTTGAGTAAATGTTTTAATCAAGAACCTCTACTAAAAGCTTAATCCAAAGATATAGACACATAAAAGATACTAAAGAATAACCTGATTGTTCATAACCTACTCCAAATACTTACACTCAGACTCTGCTTTCGGTTTCACTTTTGCAAAGCATACTCTGCACAAGCCTGTGTTTCCTGTCAGCCTGCAACTCAGTCTCTCACCCACTGAAGTCTGGACTTCAGTGTAAGAATATAAAAGCATTCAAAAGCCTTTAAAATTATAGATTCACCTCAACAGTTTAAAGTGGTTCTTACTGGACCTGTAATAAAAGCTTAATTGGGTGCCAATATGTTTAAACATCCAAATGCAATATCAATATTAATAATTAATGGAATAATAATAATGATTATAAAAAATAGCAGCAAATACTAGCAGCATAATATTTTACTATTCCTGACAAAAGCTTCCCCGTCAGCCTGCTCACGACCTGGTGCCAAAAGCTGCAGTTCCCCTGATGTCCACCAGAGGCTCCAGCAGTGAGTCCCCATAGACTCACATGTTAAAATGTCCAGCAGAAATAAACATGTTTACAGCCTGATGCTGATTTGGTCTCTATGGATAATTTCTCCTTTCATAACAACTTTTAAGAATTTTGTTATTAGTCACCTGCTTGAAGTTGCAGCCAGTCATTTTTTGAGGTTATTTAATAAAAAAAGGATACTGTAGTCATAAATATACATAGAATAATAATATGTAATTACATCTTCCAACAGACTGCATTCCACAGACTTGAATGAATCTATTGAAAATGCATAGAAGCAGGTTTGCCCCACACATACGTGGAGGAGAAGAGAAGCCGTACTGTAGCTTGGATTATGCACTTGGATTGGGAGGGGTAAGAAAAATAGGATTACAGTCAGTTGTCTGCAATCTGCAATCCACTGACATTTAGATAAAAATGGCCTCTTTGACTGACAGGTGGATGATGACACAGGCGGCTATAGCTGCTAGCTGTCTGCTAGGCTTCAGCTACGCTAGTCCCTGTTTTAGACCCTCAGCTTCATGTTTATTATTAACTTTAGATTTCTGTTTCATTTTACTGTTTGTGTCTTTTGGGTTTCTTGCTTTACTTTGATGCATCTTTTCTCTGGCGGTTTCTGTCTGTCTGATTGTCTTGAATTCCCTCCCAGATGAACTTAGTCCTGTCTCCCCTGTTATTTTTGACCGATCGTATGATGTGCATGTGAGGTCAATGCAGGAGCTGACAGAGCAACATTCAAGAGCTACACCAGCTGGGAGGAGTGGAGGCGTGCTGTGTTTGGGCAATGCAAGAATACAGTAAAGTTACACCCACACCTCACCACTGCTGAGGTGAGTATCACTAACAAAATAAGAAGAAGGTACGGGAAGCAACCCGGACCCTTCACTTTTATGAAATCTTCAGCTGACAGTTGTTGTCGAATAAAATTAAGGGGAAAAAATTTGTTCTCCACTAAAATGTTTTGCAAGATGGCATGCATGCCAATCGCAGTGGATTTATATTTATGAAAAAGCTCAAGCTGCTTTATTTTTCATTTAATACCAACTACTTAACTTCAGCGAGGCACAGTGGCACATTGGATGCTACTGAAGGGAAAAAGGCTCAAACATTTGTGTGCAGGAGTTTGTAAGATGATGTTCTGAGAATGCTGATTAATAAAATTAGCTGCTCTTTTCCCCACACTGGTGAGATCCAACATCAAACAGACTTGTACTGGAGAGCTGGCAGGTGAAAGAGTCTCTAAGCTTCGATCTGACTGCGCCTGACATTTGCATTCTCAGACAGAAGCCGTGATTATTATTGGCTTCATATGGTGAATAACAATCCAAACAAGTGCCTAAAACTTCAGCGCAGTTCTGCGCACGAGTCCACGCAGAGGCACTCATAAATTCTCCCACACATGTATCCCTCCCTCTTGCTTTTATAATATCTATGAGGCTATCTCGCCTCAGATTCGATTCCGAGCCAACGCTTCAGTGCTCAGACTCATCCTCTCCCTCCTCCATCAGCCTCCAGCTTCAGCTCCGAGGAATAGCTCACTGCCCTCCGGCCCACGGTAATATCGGGCTGCCTATCGATTACACAGCCGGCCACAGAGAGATGGACTTCTTCAACAACAGGCAGACACAGAGGAGGCAGAGCGACACTGCAGTGTGAAGCAAATGAAGCACAGAAATGATCTGAACACAGTCCTGCCTTCATGCTGCAGTGTCTTTTAAACATGCAGGATCACCTGGAAGCTTGTTTGCATGTCATCTCTGAGCTCCTGAGGCTTCGTCAACCTCAGTGGGTGGGCAAACAGAGACAAATCAGTGGAGGCTGTCATCTTTTGACTTGCATCACATGACCCAGAAATTAGAACCAGAGACAAGTGATTGCTTTTAGGGTGGAAACGCATTCACACTTCAGGCGTCCTTCGGCGCACTCGCCGTGCGTCCTCCACGTGCCACTTCACCTTGTTTCCATTTGATCCCGCAACGCCACAAAGGCAAAATTAATTCAATTAAGCCCGAGATGTCCTGAATGGATCAGCGACCTCCACTTTGTCTTTGCGCACACATAAATATATATACACTCCTCACATTAATTACAAACATACACACCTTCCTTCATCCCTCCCTCTCTGTAAATTAAATCAAGCTCCACTCTGATCATTAGCCTAACCAGCTGAAACCGGAGTGAAGGGAATAGCAACAGGCTGTTTTTCACGAACTCGCTAGCTGCTTGTTAGCCTTCAGCTGTATTTACTCTGAGCTGTGTGAGGTCTGCTGCTGCTGGCAAGAAAATGAGACGGGGGGGGGAAAACAATCTTTCCATCGTGCCGTGACTTTTGATCAAAAGTCGTGGAACATGAAAAAGGATGCTGCAATAACCTGCGTCCTACATCAAGAGGAGTGCCTGATGAATTTAAAGTTTAGGCCTCTAAACGGCTCAAGAAGCATAACAGAAAAGTTAAACATTTGTAAAAGCACATAAAAATAAAGATACAATAACAATTTGTGTCGATATTTTGGTTTTTCAGTCTAATGACGTCCTGCATCACTTACATCGAAATCTATTTGGACCTCGGACTCAGAGCTCCAGGAAAAATGCAAATAAGCCTCAACTCCTCATCTTTAATGTGCTTAATTTGTCAGAGAATAATGAGGGAACAGGCCTCACCTGACCATTAGACAGTCTACTGTCTGTGAACAGAACCACTGTGCATGAAAATGGCTGTACATCCTAAACAGATAGTCTAATGCTTTTGTTAAATCCCTTAAATTGAAGCTGAAAATCTGCACTTCAGTCACATCTTGAGTCTTTGATCTAAAGTCTCTTGTGGTGGTGTACAGAGACAAAGTTAGAAAAATATATATATCACCATCCAAACTCTGTAAATAACTCTGCAATAACTTCTGTGTTGATTTGGGTCCAATGCAATAAACGCAGCTCATTTCCGCGTCCTGCAGAAACATCATTAATTTGCAGGCTTGTTTGGTTCCACGTAAAGAATTAGTGTCATTTTCATCCTTTCTCAGCTCTGTTTTTGGATTCTGCCCAAACTCCTGAGGGAAATATTCAGCTCTTTAGCTGTTAAATGATCTCCCATGTTCACCTGCTCATTTCTCTGTCTTCAGTTTGCTGCTAAGCAGGGAGTGAACAGAAGCCCTTTAGAAGCTTTTCTTTGAAAACAGCTGCCTGCTGCCAGAGTGAGACTACTTTTAAATTAACCCCATAAGGCCTTTTCTTTTCTTTTGAGTTTCCACCTGAAAAGCATCCTTAAATCTGGTCAGAAAAACCTCTGTGGCTGTTGGGCTGAATTTGATAACCTTGGGCTCTATACAGATAAAAGACTTTTGGTGTAAAGTAACTGATGTAAGAACAGAGGAACATTTAGTGTAAGTTAGCACGTTAAAGAATCATAGCTAGTGATTTAAAGCTCACCCATCATTCTAATGCTTCCTTACTTCCTGTCATGTTTCTCCTGTTTCTGTGATGGATGGTCATATTAAACATGACCATCGATACAAATATTGAGGTCAGTGTAAAGCTCACACTTCAGACTGCTCTGAAGACTCAGTTTCACAAAGTTATTTCTACTATGGGTTTTTTACAATTAGAATAGAATTTCCCTATAATGGTTATTTTAGGCACAGAAGCCCCTCCCACCTTATGCTTAGTTGGTTAAAGTGGGAGGAGCTAAAAGGCAGACAGTATGAACTGAGGGGTTGTACCAATGCCCTGTAAAAGACAAAGATGGATTATGTTGAGCTGTAAAGCATGCAAAGCTACTTTAATAGAGTCCATGAATAAAATTATGGAGCTGGAAACGATCAGAATGAGAAACTTTCCTGGAAATCACGACTGAATTACGAGCAGGGCTGCTAACAGGAGAACAAATCGGATTTCAGCAAGTCAACAAGTGATGAACAAAGACAGATTTGCACATAGAGGAACCAAGGAGAGGCCGACAGGATTCAGAGAGTAAAGAAGGAAAGTCATTCAAAAGGATCTGAGGTAGTGATTGTGTGTTTGTGCCTTTTCTTACATCCAAACATTTGTGCACCGTAAGCTGTTGAGCTGTAAGCTTTACAGCCTCCAACACACATTACTGGAGTATCTGAAAAACAAAAGATTACAGCTGACAGCAGTGAAAGTGTCCCAGAGATACTGCTTTTACACCAGTCACTACAATTAAATGCCACAAACACACAAAACAGCATAAATGCTGACAGTTTAACACTTCTTAGCGCTTTAAGAGAAACAGAAGAAGACGGGTGAAGGCTGTAAATGTGAGACCATCATCACAAAGGTTCATCCTCTCAGGAGCAGGAAGGTCATCAGTAGATTCATCTGCCCCTTAAAAGCTGGTAGAAGAAGAAACTAGAGAATAAAACTGAATTTCTAACACATTCACACTATTTTACAAAAGAAATTAAAACAATCATATCATTATATATCATTAAAGTCTGTAACTACATTAAATATCTACCAGACCTAACTGTTTATAACAGAAAATATTAAAATGGTAATGTGAGATCAGACAGTCTGACTGCCATCCAGTCAACCTCTCACTGAACATCTACAGCCCCGCCTCCTGTTAGTATCCCCACAGAAACCCTTATGATCTGGCCACCAGGTGCCCACTCCCAGGCCTGTCCCTGGGTGGGGCCACATTAACCTGGGTATAGGTCTTTTGATTGGTCCTCACTAATATGCCTTTGGAGACCCTACCAAGGGCAGATTGACCGTCACTTGGACAGAAAAATGCCTACAGCAAGAAAAAGATGAAGGTGATCAGTCTATGTTCCTACCCTGCACTAAGGCCACAAGCTGTGGACAGAGACCAAAGGAATAAAACCATTAATGCAAGTGTTGGAAATGATCTTCCTCTACAGGGTTTCCGGGCTCAGCATTATTTGCAGTTTACGCTCACCTTTCTCTGCACTTCAGAGTTTTTCAGCTCATCATGCACTTTTCTGTTTTCATAACCTGAGTCAGGGCTTTGCTGTCATTTCAATGATATATCATACAAAGATACAGACATACAAGAGTAGAAAACTTTGAACAAATAAAAAGAAAAAAACTTTCTGTTTCTTTGCTTCCTGGTTTGACTTTGTTATAACCTCAGGATAATGATGCTCAGAAACTAAGAGCCTTAATCAGGACGTTTAGTGATTACTTCATGAGACATCAACAGTTAACCACAACATGTACAGGAACCTGTTTTCCACATAACACTCCGACGGGGAAAACCCTGAAAAACCTCTGAAGGTTTCAGGGTGCAACACCCCCAAACACACATGAACACCAGCACTCTCTACAACAGACTTCACCTGTTCACATTCCAAAACTGATGAAGTCATTTTTTCTAGTTAGTTATGACACCTGTTGTTTAGAGTCCTCAACCTCAACCTCAGGTGTCAGTATACAGTGGTGTGAAAAAGTGCTTCCCTCTTCCTTATTTTATATTATTTTCTATGTTTGTCACACTTAAACATTTCAAATCATCAAACAAATTTAAATATTAGACAAAAAACAAGACAAGTAAACACAAAATACTATTTCTAAATGAAGGTGTTTATTATTAAGAGGAAAAAATCCAAACCTACATGACCCTGTGTGAATTTAGAGCTTTAGAGATGGGGGTGGGACTCAGTCATCTGGGAGGATCTCAGAGGAAAGCAGCTGACCGTCTACATCAAACGGATTCAAATGAGGTGGTTCAGCATCTGACCAAAATGCCTCGTGGATGGCTCCTAGGTGAGGTGTCTCTGATTACTGTATGATCACTTTAGTCTAGTTTAATATAGATAATGTTCATGTTTTTTCAAATCCAGCTAAAATAAGCCCGTCAGCCCTCAAAAGGTATTTGACTTTGTTATAATCTAACTCTCTACCAACATTTCCAGCTTATTTTTTGGTTAACTTCACAGATTGAAGATGAACAGTTACTCCTGTTTTATTTTTCTGGCACATCTAAATGTTGATTTGATAAATGCATTATCCTGGAGCTTGTATGAGACGTACTAATGTAAATTTGTGTATCATCGGGATATTTTAGGGAATGTTTCTTCCTGTTGCCAGTGGGGGCATGTCAAAGATAAGAGGCCCCCGAATTGGACCTTGAGGTACTCCGCATGTCATTTTTTACATGCTCTGATATTTAATTACCTACAGACACAAAGCAGTCCAGCAGATTTAAACTGTTTAGTAACACACAGCACACAGCGTGCCAGCCATTTAGCGTCAGAAATGCTGAACATATGTTCAGCAGTTGTGTACATAAATTTACTTTCCTGACCTGATTCAGATTCACAGAACAGTAAAAGTGATCTGTGGGGAATGAAGCAGCAGGAGATGAGATTTCAGCGGAGCAGAACAGGAGGGTGTCGTGACCCAGCGAGGGGTCACAGCAGGAAACGGTCGAGAACCTCCATCAAAGCCTTCATGACTGACACGAATCCCAGCATCTCTGACGTCCACGTGGGAACCCCTAACCACGGTGTGACTCAAACAGACACCGTAACCACCTGCTGGGTGTCTGATTTCCATAAGGTGACAGTCCACACGCTGCTCCTGTGACACCTGAGGAGATTAAATAAGTGTGTGTAACCATGACAAATATTCTCATTTTTAAGAAGTTTATCTTACAGTGTGTAACAAGGATGTGAAATATGTGATGCTGCAGCAATCACGTTTTACAGTTTACTTCTTTATGCACCATGACGGGGAGGAACGAGCTTCAGTATCTGTGTTTTCATGCTGCAACCCTCATAATATCTGACTTTACAAGCTGCTGTCATTAATTAAGTAGCTAAAATAGTATGAATCTCTAACGAGAGATAATATATTGTTGTGACAGCTCAGACTCATGAGTGATTTAGACTTCTGTAGTAAGTCCTTGAAAGCCTACTCACGTGCCTCCATACGTGAATCCTTGAAAAAACACTTCATAGGTAAGACGCATAATTTTAAAACACAATATGGTGCAACCCCACATCCTTGGCCCTACATCTCTGTTTTGTGTGTGGGGTCTATTATGTTTCTTTTGGTCATCTAGCTTCATTTGGACAGCCTGACGGCCAGATTATCTTGCTCCCTCAGATAAAACAAACTTGTGTGTGTGTGTAAAAACATAGGAACCATCACTATAGGACCTCTTTCTAGACAAAAGTGTCTGATTCTGTGTTGCTTTTGAAATGGACCTGTACAGGGTCAGGGACTCCAACTAGCTGAGGTGAAGCCGAGCAGACAGCTAGCAGCTTTAGCCGCCTGTCACCATCCACCTGTTAGTCAAAGAGGCCACGCCTACACAGATATATAATATCACATCAGATGATTGATGACTAATAACAAGACACAGCTGGAGCCTCAAGTGGATTTTAGAGGAACTGCAGGTTCATTCACATTCACCTTGGCTTCATTTATTACCCATGGAGGTTTCTACTTGGCCTTCACTTCAAGAACCTGAGAGCTATAGCATGAAATCAACATTTTTTCATTGTTGTCCTCTGAATACATCACAATGTGATGGTAGAAGCTTTAAGGTGAATTCTTCACCACAAAGTAAAGAGAAGGGCAGATTAAGCGGGTCTGCCTATAAACATTCAAGGAACCTGGCTTTTGCATTGGAAGTGTTCTGTGTACAGATTTATGCTCTTGTTCTGCTTTTTAGAGGCAGCACAACCAGAAAATGTATTCTTCACATCCCAGCTGCACCACGTTCACCATGGCTCAGCTCCATGTTGCGCCACAGTAAGCCATGACAGCAAGCCAGTATGCACAGGCCAAAGACCCTGGAACAGCTCACCTAAAGAGTGCCGCATGGATGATTTTTGTGTGTGTGTGTGTGTGTGTGTGTGTGTGTGTGTGTGTGTGTGTGTGTGTGTGTGTGTGCGTGTG
>NW_027051790.1:0-149371 GCF_036321145.2 Pelmatolapia mariae
CCTACTGGGACAAGCAAATCAGAGGTTAAGCACTATGTTTTCGCCTTAGACAAGAAAAGCAGCTTTTATAAAATAGCATTTCCAAACATAATAGTTTTCTTTAGAGAGTAAAAATTATTTCTATTTGCACAAATAACAGAATTATTTCAGAAAAAAACAAAAATTACCAGGGTCAATATTATTACCCCAGCGAAACACTCACTTTTTTCTTGAGCCATGACACAAACCGCTGCTGTGCAATCATGTGCTTCAACTATGTAATGCTCAAAGCTCACAACTCAAGTTAAATCTGAGGGCTATTTTTCATTTTGAAAACACTGTAAAAACGTCAGGGTTTGAGCTGTCACTTTAGAAAGCATCATGTCAAAAACAAAAGAAATCCATTTAGACTTCAGACAAAGAATTATTGACCATCACAGGAGGAGATGGATGAAGTTATCACGGCAATGTCAACAACTGTCCTCATCTATACCTGGCCAAGCTTTCCCAAATATCACTTTTGGGCTCAGAGAATATTGTAGCAGAATAAACTGACAGACCACCAAAAGCAGTTGCAGGCAATTAATTTTCCCAATGGCCCACATGAGAAACTGGGACTAATATGGAGTGCAGCACCAAAAGAGGCCTGTGGCATGAACATCAGCACAGAAACTGTGCACCGGGAGCTTCTTGGCATGGGTTTCCATGGCTGAGCAGCTCCTGCAGGGATCGCACGTAGGTAGCCCGTTACGTTTGTGCATATTGTGCAGATTAAAGATAATATCTGTGCTGTAATTTTTGTTATGTTTACTGGTAAAATGACCACTCAGAAAGCTGGAGTGGAATGCCTTTGTTCTGTCACTACAGACATTACAGAGGGCGACAGAAGGGTGTCTCCAAAAGGTCATTAGATTTACTGTCACTTTTGAACTCTGCAGCCTCACAGTTAGTATGCTATGATCAGACAATTTCGCTCACGGAAGGGTTTTAAGAAATTATAAGAAATACAGCCATTAGATAGCCATAAGTCAGCATTTTGCTAATCAAGAACAGTTAAGAAGGAGAAAGAAGCCTTATACCTATATATCCATTGTTGATGAGCAGCAAAACATGACTCTGAGAGCACAGCAGTCCCTCATGTCAGCCAACAGTGCTAAGGAAAAATATCAGCTTTGATGGATGATGCAACCTGAGGTTTTCACCTTAACCGTGGAGGACAATGCAGTGTGCCCTGCTGCTTAAAACCCATGACAAGTGTCACTCTTTATCCCCGGCAAGCCATGCACATCATGTGTAGAGGCAGAGCAGAGTGTGACCTCATTTTAAAGAGCAAAAGGTCATGTAACCCTTCATTTGTTGCCAGAATATAAGCACCCAAGTGAGTAAGTTAACATCCGAAAGTTGATTTTGCAACAATAAACTCAACATCCTTACATCTCTAAGTCAGTACCCTGAGCTGTCCCTCTGATGTACTCATTTCTAATCCTGTCCATTCTAGTCACTACCATCTTCAAATTTGTCACCTCCAGCTCCACCTCCTGTCTCTTTGTCAGCGCTACTATCTACAAACCATACATCACAGCAGATCTCACTACCACCTTGTAACACTTGAACATATGAAGAGCAGGGATAGCGAATATAACTCATATTGGACAAAGGACATTGAAGATGAAGCTGCCAAGCGGGAGGAAAAGAGGAAGACCAAAGATAAGGCCCATGGATGTAGTGATGGACGACATGCAGAGGGTTGGTGTGACAGAAAAGGATGCAAGAGACGGTGTGAGATGGCGGAAGATGATTCACTGTGGCAACCTCTAAAGGGAGCAGCCGACAGAAGAAGTCTGCAATGTCCATGTCCTCCACATCCACGTACAGCCTCTAGCTGATTGGTTTGTAGCATACATGCAATGCAGGCCATTTGACACACACAACACAAAAAAATACATAAAAGCTCTGGTCTTTGCAGCCTTATGTTGAAACATTAAAAATGTGGAGGAAGCCATGCATGAACAGATTTATGTCTGCTCTACATCACAGCAGATCTGCTACTATAGCAACATAAACTAATCTGTCAGTATTGCTTTTCAGCCTCAAATGTCATAAATTAAATGGTTTCATGCTCTCTAAATTAAAACTAATGTTGGTTAATTGTGTTGCTTGTCAATTGTACTGGAAAAAACATAAAACACACACAGAAACACACACAATGTGGGCCATTATCTCAAAAACACAGCCCGCTATGACTCACAGCTTCACCATTGGCACACACGTGGGGGAGGAAAGATAAGTCTAACCTACAAACAAGAGTGGCCATACTTATAAAACATTGATCAGGCCACCACTACAGACTGTGGACAGATCATTTCTTCTCTCTCCACTTCTACAACCAGTAGCTGCGTATAACTATCTTCTCTTCCACACCACTTGTCTTTAGCTGCAGATGGTAAATGGAAGGGGTGAACCTGTTGACCTAGATTACCACTGTCTATATTACCACAGCAATTCTAGCCTGTTTAGAGCATAGTTATATTATATATATAAAATGGCTTTGACTGTTTTAAATCAACCACATTCTACATGTTAGCAGAATGAAAGCAGGATAGATATCTCTATATCCAATATTACTGCAGCAGCTAGAAAATCCCACCACACTTTAGGTTTTTCCAAAGAGAAATATGCCACTGGCAGTAGGGCTAAACAGAAAAAGAAACACTGGGATAAGCGTAGGTCCTTAAAGAGCCCTTTAAAATGTTATTTACTCTGGTTTAACTGACTATTTTTCCCATATTTATGAAAGAAATGTAACTTTTACTGTGCTCGGAAGTAGCCAAAATTGTGTTTGTTTCACATCCCCCGAGTGCGTGGTCTTAAAGTTCTGAAATTCTTTCTGAGTTGTTTCAAATGGAGTCCGTGCATGATGTGTGGGAAAGAAAACAAGGAAGATATTCTGCCTCTTCTAAATTTCTCTGGAGAGTGATATTTCTATAAAAAGATGAAAAGAAAAAACTTACAATCCTACATGGAGTCAGCGGCATCACCTCTGAGAGTGATGGCATCACACGTTGGAAGGCTTTTTCTACTTTTTCCTAGCAGGACACGTGTTTTGTCAAACTGTGCAGAAACAATTTGCATTTTTGGTGGTATCTATTAAGCTGCTTGAAACATTTGAAGACACCTGACTCTACAAACAAAGTTTAGGCTTGTGCCCCTTTGTAGCACTAGCCAAATGCTAAAGTTCCCCCGCCCACAGCTTCACTGACATTTGCACCCTTGACAGTGAGAAGGAAGGAAACAAAGGATGTCCGTAGAGTGTGAAGGTGGACTGTCAGGTGACATTACTCTCTGATATGTTAAGTGAGTATCTCCGTGGCATCAGGTGAAGGCAATGCCAGGCTGTAGCATGTGAGAAATGAACCTATTATTTTACATTAAACTGCCTGTCAGACTGAATTCCTTATTAAATGACAGTCCTGGAACAGTTATGGATTCCTTCCCACTTTAATTCCTGAGCATGAGCCAAGAAAAAACACTAACACTGAGAAACACCTGCAACTCAAATTCTTTGTCTCCTGAATTTTCTGCTAATGCACTTTCACTTCCACATGCACTGGTACAGGATGCCCTCACAACAAAGAGGCCAGAGTTCAAACCCTGAAAGGACCTGCATGCAAATGGTGACAGGGCCACGCTGACAGTGTGTAGTGGAGCAGAAAAAGTAAATCATGTTCCAGAAAACCAAACAAATGCTGACCGACATGACAGAGACAATCATTTCAGTTTGATCTATTATGTCCCGTGATGAATAATTAAACACTAAACCCACTCTGAAAGACTAAACTAATGCAGCGCGGGGGCAAATCCTTGACCGCTACGTGGTTATAAAAATAATAAAAATCGATACAGAGATATTCAGTGAACTCGGGTTCAGTAGTTCAACAGCTAAAACAAACATTTGAGGATTAACTAAATCTGTTCTCAAGCTAGAGTCTCTAGAGCAAACAGAGTAACTCTTTGTATTCTGGAGGGTAAAACTGTAATAAAAACAACAATGCAGCAGCAAAACGACACTGCAAAAGTTGACCATTTTGACTACATCTGACTTTTGACTGGTGTCCTGAATACAGCAGTTCTTGACTACATGTAATGCTAAATATAGCTTGCCTTTCCTCTCCACCAAACAGCCTCTGAGCTAATGTGGGCCCCCAGGCAGTGGTGGGTCGGGGTGTGACATGAGTCCAGCGGAGATGTTCTCATCAGCGGATCTCAGCAGCGCAGTGTTTGAGGCTCAGCCACAGACTCATACCAGTCCACATGACTTCACACGCTGATGCTTACTGATAACGGCCGGGATTAGTGCCACTGTGTGTCGATATGTGAGAGCGCACAGAAATATGTGCGTGTGTCTGTTCTCAGGCCTAAGACCCATGGAAAAGGTACAGATATGCACGCCCCATATAACCAGTGTTTCTCTCCAGTAGTACCGCCATGCAGCTTCACAGCTGAGTACTGACGGTTCCCTTAGGTGGCCGAGGTCCACCTAAGAGATACCGAGATGAATCAAATGGGTCACAAGATACTAACCAAAAGCAGGAATGAGATGTCTGAAATGTTTGTGGACTCTGCATCTCGCTTTGTTATAGTTTGCAAGTTTTAAAGGATCAGAAGCAAAAAATAAAAGGCTAAATGCAGATTACATTTAGTACATGGCTTTGTCTTAACACGCAAGAAATTCAAAATGATGCTATAAAGCTCTTATTTTGGGTTGATGGCATCCCTTAGCTGCTCTAAACCTCTCCTAATGGTACTCAGGGTAAAAGGCCAAATCTTGTTCTATAGTTCCTTGGTTGCTCTTGATCTATTTTCCACAGCTTTAATCATTGTATCCTAGGAGGCAGAAGTCAGAGCAGATAATACTGTCACAGCCTGTGACAATCAGATGTGCAAGTCAAGTGAGACTGGGTGTGGTCTGAATCTCAGAGCTCACATAGCTAAACCAAGCTTATCTTCCCTCCATCTCTATTTTGGTTTCCTTCTTTCTCTTTTCTACAAATGTCTCACTCATTTCCATCTTAATAATTAGTTTAAACATTTAAGGTATCAGTTAAATAAACGGTTCTGCTCCGCAGCCTCTCTTTTAAATCAGACTAACAACACAATGCACAGAGATGTTTTGCATAAGCAGGATAGTAGATGACAAAAAATACAAATTTCTTGTTACATAGTTCAAAATAAAAACTATAAAACTCCACATACATGCTTCAGACACACACATATTGACACACATCTTCTCCAATAATGGTCAAATAAATTGCAGGAATATATTTTACCCGTTGAGCTGTGCCTTACAAACACTGGGCTCCAAAGCGCAGTAGTAAAGTTACACCACCAAAAACTATATGCATACTGTTGTCCCTGGAATTTGCATGCATTCAGTTGGTGATTCAGAAAATATGTAAATGGTTTTATGCTTGGTACCAATGTGCTGATAAGCCTAAATCAACATAACCTTTTTTTTTTTCCTCAGCATGCTTCTGTTGATCATGCAGCATTAACCTCACTGTTTGCTTTATTTACAGCAAACAGTGTGGCATTTTATTGCTATGCTGAGGTTTTCATGTTCTTTATACATCTGTGCAACCTTTTCCTCTGATAATATCTCAAACTGAAGTGCTCATTCGATCCATTTTTGTGCAGAAAAAGATGTGTCAAATGCCCCTTTCTATCTAAGCGTGCATACAGCGTGATGCAGAAAGCCTGGGTTAACAAAGAAATTTGAAAACCACCTTTGTGATATCTGTCTGAGAGGGGTTTGGGGTTTTGTCAAGCCAGCGAATGCAAAGAAAACCTGGCTATTTGGGGGATCATGCCACAGCAGCAATTTCCATTTTTATATTCAGTCCACTAAAATGCTCCCTGGACAGAGATTATTTTGAAACAGTGTTCAAAGGATGTGGAGGGTAGTGAATTTATTATTTCTTTTCATAGCTGCCAAAATAAAAGAAATGAAGTGGCACCTCAATTAACAAAGCATCGCTTTTTCCAGTAGTTTGTGATGCTACAGGCTGGATGCCACCGAGGCATTTAAAGGGCAGCCAGAGACAGTGTTTTAAACAAGTTCAAGGCCAGCACTTACAGACTAAACCTGCTCACAGCCCGTGATAAACATCAGCAAGTGACTTTTGTCATCTCTGAGTTAGAAATGAGTAGACCGCAACAGCTGATCGGTGGACCTCGTGATTCATTGTCATTCAGAAATGATGTTGCTCATGAAAATGAGAAGCAATACCCCCAAGCTTTCAGAGTCATTTCCTACTATTCAGCACACAAATGCTCTCTCTCTCAGACACACACTAACTCACTTCAGGAGGATTGACTGGAGATAGCTGAGAAAGTAACAGCCATCATTACCTTGTCTACTTGTAAACCACAAGGGCCAGAGTAATCATCACCCTTAAACACAACGTTTCCTATTACTGACTGAACACACACCACATACACACACACAAATACACATGATCTGTTTCTGCAGATGGATAAATTACAGAGAGAGAAATGCACAGTGGCACAGTCGTCCAGGGCAGATGAAATGAAGAGGCTTAGCTAGAAGGATAATAGAACAACAGGGAAGAAACAAAGCCAAATAATTCATAATGCATTGTAGCGTGCTGAATAACTGCACAATCAGTAATACTGCCTTTTCTCCTGGAACATTACAAAACAGCAGAGACAGCAGACATACGTGAAGGACCTACTTTCCGTGGTTTCACTGTATATGCTAGTACATGTGGCATGCGACCACACGGGCAACAAAAACAACTGGCTAATCCTCCCAAACAAACTCGGGCATAATCACTTTATCACTACGTGATCTCTTTGTTATCTAGTTAGAAATCTGGCCTTAACTGTTGCCCTCAGAGGGGTGGACCATTTTGTTTGCTCTGTTGCAGTGAAACAAAGATGTGCAGCCCATTTATATTTCAGCGGCATACGACTTTCTCCTCCGCTTCTTCCTGCGTCTCACGGTCGACTTAAGGAGTGGTCTTTCTAAACACACCGGGAGTTTAAACGAAGCCTGCGGCTTGCTCACTTAGTGCCGCTCTGGCAGGGTTCTGAATGCGTTATAACCACAACCATGCGAGGATGCTGGAGCTCCTCCAAAATAAAAGTCCTGCAAGCAGGTGCACAATAAACCCCCATGGAATACAGCTAATAAGTCTATATGCTGTGCAATTTGTCTCTCCGTAGATTAACAGATAGCAACATTTCACCCAGCTACAAACTGAAAAAAAAACCTCAGCCCAAATGCACGTGGTTGCAGACTAGCTGCTTCCTCGTGCATACTGTGAAATTTTGACCAACACCAATATTTAAAATAACAATCTGACTGATCGCCGAAGCTGGTACTGATATTTTAGTTCTCTTTGATTATTTCGTGTCAGGAAAACAAATATATCATGATTAAAAGAAACCACTGATTAAAGCCTTTGAACGCTTCATCACACTCACGTCTTTAAACATTTAGCTACTGCCAAAGGTAAATGTCATGTTATTTGCCAATATGCCAATACGGCTGATGCTGACTCTAAGACAGACAGAGAGAGAGGGACAGAGTGTGTTAACATGCTACTGCTGTACGCTTTAGACTGGATCTCTTTTTTTTAATATCAGCTAAGACTGCATCCCTCTTTTGTTGCAATTTCCTGCAGTTTCATGCCCAGGCATCAAAGAGAGCACAGCTGTGTCACTGGATGAATGCTTTAATCTATTCAGCTGGTGCATCTGTGTTCTCTGTCTTACACTACGTCATTAGCCGCCCGCCTTAAAGGACGTACTTGTGTGTCTGTGTGTGTGTGTGTGTATCTGCCCAGTAAAATGAATAAGCATGCAAGTACATATACATACAAACAATATGTGATCTCAAGTGTCTATGTATACTTTCATGCAGTACTCACTAGCAGTATACCTACTGACAAACCCACAGATACACACACATATACAAAAAAATTTCTCTTTAACTACCGCCTTTTTTATGCCCGAAGTTGTGTTGTGTCCCGGCTGAAGGCCGTGTTAAGACATCACATCTCCGATGCTAATCTGTGTGATGGTCAAGTTTCCAAGCAGTGCTAAATTTAGGTCCAGATTGCTGCTTTTGACTGGTGAAGGGTTGGAAACAACATTCTTTACAGTCAAAGGAGATCAGAATTTAAACAACAAAAAGCAAAAGATCCCCACAAGCCAGTGTATCGTCTAACCACAATATCAGCACTGATACTTCTTTAACACAGTTCATTAAACATGTCTGTTTGTGTTTTCAATTGCACAATCTGACCAAACTGACTCTGGGAATGGAATGGAGTCAATTTTTATAGAGCCACAAACCAAATGCTAGGATAGATTGGACTGTCTTACCTAATATAAATCATTGTCAATTGAATATGCCCAATCAGAGCGTAATCTATTCTGTATAATTATCTTAACAACAGGATGCTATTCGTCTTCTGTAACGCTGACTGAATGGATTTTACTTGTTTGGTCAGAACAAATGGGATTCTGAGCAGCTGTTTGTCAATAGGAGATGTATGTTATGTCACCATCCAGATCTAGCAATGGCTTTGACTAACTATGGTTTGATGTTGAACATTAACAATTGTTAATCCTTCTGACCCGTTCCTAAATCCAATCATTGAAACACCCAGTCAAGCAAACACCCAGTCAAGCACATCCACTGTGTAGTGTGAGTTTCCCAACTGCTATCAGAGTTTAGGCTAACACTGGCCTTGCTGCTCTTTGCACAGCAGCCCACCAAACTCGGTATCCGAGATATCGTTGGGTTTGCCAAACCCATCTGGTGCTCCTCTTAATAAAAGTCTCTTTCCTTGGATGCTAGAATTAAAAGCGTCCACAATAAATAACCAAGTATTTTAAATGACTCCAAGCAAATTAATGAAGGAATACAAAACCACCTAAGAGAATCTAAATATATTTACTCATTTATCTTTTTATTGTTTAATCCAGTGTCTACGGGGGCCCTGAGAGTTCAAATGCACCGCAGCTTAAGAAAACATCAGTAAACGGAAAATCGCAGGAGAAGCACACAAAACACCGAGAAACTGTTTTTAAGGGAGACATAATGTGACAGAACAGAGACACGTTTAATTTTCAAGCAAATATTTCATCATTCAGGGTTCAAAAGACACGACGGAGAAAAAGATGTAAGGTAAGGTGTGATCCATGTAACACTGTAGATACATGCTTGCTATTAGCCTTTTACTGTTAGCTTGTTAGCTTGTCCCCAAAAACACTCCCATTCTGTTTTGTGAGGGTATTAGAGTTGGATTTTTGGTGAGCTTTGTGGGTTTGTTTTCCCTGTTTCAATTACATTGTATATTCAGCTTCCATTGTGTTTTCTGTGCTTTTGTAGCATTTCTCTATTAGCTGGTGTTTCTTAAGCTGCAATGCATTTTCATTTCGTTTCAGCCCTTCCTACTAACTTTTTTCTACTTCAACACAAGGACAGTGCCGTTTCTTTCCATCACTTTGTACGTAACATCATCTGGCTTTAGCTCCAGCCTTTTAACACAACATGTATCTGTAGCCATTACATTCATTAACTGTAATACAAACTGGTTTGATTGAATCAGTTCAAACGCACAACGGTCAAATCGAGCCACTTTTACACATCGTCTAATAATTATGTCCCAGATGGTGGATACAGTATGCTATGATGTAAGCCTCGATGCGATAGAAGCCTGCATCTTCAACCTCTCCGTTTCTTTTGAAGTCCCCCCATGGGGGTGTGGGAGCTGGGCGATGGTAATGAATCAAGCTGAGCCATAATGAATGTCCTTATTCAAGTCTGCTTTGATGAAATTCCACCTGACTGATCTCAAATCACAGAACAAAACAGCGAGAGCTTGCTCGCAACTGTTATGAAAGCTATACTGACTGGCAACTTGATGGAGAGCACTGAGCGACTCCGAGGATCCCTTCAGGATACTTTTTCTGTTTCTTCCCTTCGCGTCTTCCTTTTCCCTTCCTTCCTTATTCCTCTGTGATCACTGAGTAGGATGAAATCAGATGAGTGTGTCTACAGTTGCACTACCATTTTCAAAGTCAAAGATCCGTCACAATACACCCAGAGGAGAGACATAACTCGCTGTTTCGTTCCTAAACTGGTGCTACAAATATGCAGAAAAAACTTATGAGCTCCATGTAATAACTTAGCTGCCAATCTGTCTATATTGAAACATCATAAACTATGACAACCATCACTTGTTCCAACAACAACATCATAAATTTCAGCCAAGTGATGTTTGTCATAGTCTTTGTCGCTGTGCTGCGTTTGGCCACAGAACTGAGCAAAAGGCCTGTTTTACACTTCAAATGAAACGAGGTGCTACGGCACTGTCAACATGCTTTGTAGAAGTCTGGGACGCATCTGCAAGCCCCCAGTATTCCAGATAGCTTGAAAAGACTGCCCGGAGTAATAAAAGAAGTAAGTAATTACAGAGAGATCTCAAAGACAAAGCATGCAAATGACTGCCAACGGCATTTAAGAGTGGATAAGACCAACTGCTGCTGCCACCACTGCTGCTGCTGCAGGTTGTTTTGTGATGGTTTGCTTTGCTACCTTCAGTTTTTAATTGGGCTTGTAACAATGTAGTGAAACTGGATTTGAAACTGCAGCGTAACTCCCAGTGCGAAGCCGTTTGTCGCTTCGATTTCCTGTAAAGGCTGAAAATCCACTTTCAGAATAATTTGATTTTGCTGATTTCTGGAACAAAGTCCTTAGAAGAAGTGTTTTAGCATCATGAGGTGCTTATTTGCTCTGTTGATCAGAGCAAGATCACAAATACATCGAGACTGTTGCTGGTGACCTAAAAGTATGACGAATATATGCTACCATACAACACCAATGATGAAAAATTCACTTTAAAATGTTGTATGTGAATTATGCCAGAAGGGAAAAGGGCAACAATGGGCTTTTCCTTATTCAAAATATATAAAATCAAGTGACAAGAGGTGAGGAAAATCTAGCCTATTCACGGTCATAAAGCACAGGTTTTAAAAAGTACTTTGGGTGAAGGCAGCAGACAGCAACTGGCTCCTCAAGTCCAGTCATTCTAAACAGGTATCACTTTAACAGTGATTAAACTGACCTCAGGCTTACAGCGCTTTACTGGTACATACCCACACACACTCAGACGGAGACAATACTTTTAAACATGCAGTTCTGTAAAAGAGTTAGGCTTCAGCAGCACGCTTGAACAATGCAGTATCAACCAATTCGGCCGACAGGAAAGCTGAAGCACGTTAACACAGACACACGCCCGCACACATCCACAGAAATAGTGCAAGTCCCCAAGCTGGAGGGTGGGTGACAGAGCTCTGTGCTGGGCAGCAGTAGAGGCAGATGCAGCATTCATGCAGCCTGAGGGCATCGCTGGGTATTCAAGCTTCACTTGGCCCCTTCTACAGTGCCCTCTGATGCCTTAACCCCATCACCAACACACACACACACTATCAGCACAATGCCAGTCAGGCCTTTCCAGCTTTGGACAAGAGACAAATTGGGAAAGAAGTAGAACAGGCTCAATGAGCGCAGACAAGTTAGACTGAGAAAACTGTAGAGGATGTAGGTTATGTTTGACTGTCTTCCTTCTACTTGTAATGCTATGTGAGTATCTAGGTTAACTCTTTCTTTGTGTGTCTATGTGTGTATGCATGTATGTGTGTGTGTGGGTTCAGGACAAAGAAATTACACAGCTTTATGAGCGTCAGCACAGTAGTTTAGATTCATGGCGTGCATCCTTTTCACAGTTTGTTTCTGAATGCTAGATACCAGCAGATTATATGCATGTCCATAGGGTTGGGCAACTGAGTGAATATATGGCGTCTACTGGCTGAGTCCATTGTTGCTTGCTTCTGGACAAGTTGATCGACTACACAATCAGCACTAGAAGGTGGTGGCATTCCTTGAGCTAGAGAGGAGCTTCTTATCATGCATGAATACTCAGTGTAGTGCTGTCAAAACCTGTAACAGTATGGTTGATGTTAAGTCCTGGAAAACAAAGAACAAAGTCTCTATTCCTAATACAAGAAGTTTGTCAGCTATCAAGCCACCTCAGGGCCCATGCTAGCTAAACTAGCAGCATGTTGCTAGTAGAGCATTAAAAAAATAAAATCACATCTTCATTTAAAGGCTGCAGACCTTCACCTGATTGCTTGCTCATATTGTCTAGTTTAAGACAGAAATAATCCCAAATAGTGGATTTTGCATTCATTACCACAACAAGCGAGAATTTACATGTGCAGTTGCCTGGCGGTTAAAATGGTGTTCAAATCCACCATGCTTTTCTTGCCGGGTCATTTCTGTGTGGAGCTTGCCTGTTCTCTCCGTGTCTGTGTGCGTTCTCTCCGGCTACTCCAACTACTACCAATCCAAAGACATGCAGTCAGTGGGGTTAGGTTAACTGATGATCCTAAATTGTCCGTAGTGATTGGTTGTCTGTTTTTCTGTGTTAGCCCTGCGACAGACTGGCGACTGCGCAGGGTGTACCCCGCCAACTATGGCAGCTGAGATTGGCACCACCCACTGCGACCTTGACTTGGGTAAGAGGAAGAGAATGGATGCACGGACATTCGGTTGCTCATTGGAAAATGTAACATATCACTGATACTCATCATTTCAGCCCTGTGTGCAAAGTGGATGGCTTCATTACATTATAAAGTCATGACAAAAACATCTGTACCATTTATTTTCATTTGTGACATGTAAAGTACGGCACAGTGGAATCACTTAATTCTTTAATCCTTAAAAGGCAACAAACATGAAGCCCACACCCACACACACACACCATCACCTACACATTTTCTTTCTATCACTCTCAATTGTTCATGGTTATCTCTCCTCTGTCAGGATGTCTCTTAAATACACTCAATCTCTCCTTCTGTCTTCCCACTCTTGCAGACAGACACACACACACACCTCATTCTGTTACTGACATACCAGGCCATGCAGAAAACACAAGGGAAGCCTTTTTTTAATCCTGGGACCAAAACAGCAAAATGCAATAACCTGGGACAAAAGTGCTGACATCTGAAGATGAGTTTGGCATTCAGACAGACTGCTCGGTCGCAGCTGAAATGAACAGAAGCGACAGACCGAAGGGATCGCCAGACCCCTGACAATAAAAGAAAGACAGATACTCCTTCAATAGCTTTTCACCCACTGCATAGTCACTGGGCCTTCAGCCCTCATTTTCCTTTTCCTGATTTTCATCCTTGACTCTTTTTCATTAAAATCCCCTTTTAATTCCAATAATTTACCCATGTGTGTTGTCTTTTTATCCTCACTTCCTGCTTCACAACCACCTCTGGGTCTCTCTACACTAGTCTCACCTTACCTATGGTTACAAGGCCTGTCTTCTTTCGTCCTCTTCCCATCTTTGTTCCTCCATTGTTTCATCTATTCCAGCTTCTATCTCCCGCTCTGTAGTCCTCTCTTCTCTCTCTTCATATCTCGTCTCTATGCAGACCTTGTTTGCCTGCTTCCTGACTCGGCTTCTTGATTAGCAAGATCGACCAGCAGAAGTCTGCCAGACACTTTGTTAAAACAGCCAATGAGTCTTCAAGAGGTTTCCGTATAAATAGAAGGCTGAATCAGACAGTTCAATTACAGATAACACATTCCCACCCTTGAATTTCAAATGCTATTTAGCCACCAACAGAGAAATGGAGATTGTGGCCGGTGAAACGTGAGGTCAAGCTTTAAGGAATGAGGAAGCAGTACCAACAACCAACGCACACTTGAGTGTGCATAGCAAAGGGAGTGTGAGATTGTTTTTTTCTGGCAACACTATTCAATCCACCACGCCATGCACTCTTACATAATTGTGAGTTTGTGTGAAGAACGAAAGCTGCCTCCTCATAGACAGCAAGAGCAGTCTAGTGCACAGCCATAGGGACTAAAATAGTTAGTCATGTGTTCATTATCGCTATCCTCTTTTAAATGCTCACCCTGTATCCAGAAACATTAAACAGAAGAGGACCTTCAAGTGGGTCCGTGCAAGTGTGTGTGGGTGTGTGTGTGAGAGAGACAGAGGCAGAGTATGAGGGGAAGGAGGTTGTGGGATTGTGATAACTTCAAAAGGTTATTATTATTATTACTGAAGGCTGAAGCCATGCTCTGGCATCCCTTAAGCTTTGATCATTATGTAAAGCTGTTGTGCTCAGTGCTGGCACTGAATACATTACAGAGTGGATAACCAGGGAGTGTGCAAGCAAGCATACATGAACCAACACATTGACTCAGCTTCGTAGTGTCTTCCGATCCGAAGCAACACACCCTATTATCTCTAAAAGACGAGCACCCTTAATCTCACATCGACGCGTGATTGGGACAAGGGGGGTGGAAAATTAGATATTTAAAGGTGCACTACAACTATTTCACACATGGAGGTCAGGATGCTCACACAGAGGACAGATCTGTTTTTGGCTTTGGAGTTTTTATCAAGTTCAAGAACATAATGATATCATCAGTGTTACTTCAGCTCTACTTTGGAGACAAAGAAATCGTGCAGTAAAATAAAAAAACAGAGGGAAAGAAGGATTAAGAAGACGGAATCCTTTTGGATCTAGATCCACGTATGTCAAAATATCTTGGCATCTTGTTGCATCAACTTCTACTATTCATTTGTTAGACTCACTTGTACACTGCTGAAATTCTGCACTACTAGAGTGCTCCTGGTAGTGTTTTATATGTAAATCCTGTGACTCTGAGAAGTGACAGTTCTCAAAGATCAGACAGCGAAGTTAGCGCATAAACTGTGTTCATAATTTTATAAAAAAGAAGAAGCTCAGGCTTGGAATCTCGCTGTGCTCGTCAATATCATTTCCAGTGAAAACCTAGATATGGTGGGACTTAAGATGTCAACACTTTACCTAGCAACAGCAAGTGCTTCAGAGAAGCACACCGAAAATGAGGTCAGTGGTGCTTAGAGCACAAAAAAAAAGTTTTCTGTGGATCACAGGCTGCATAAAAGATGGATGGAGCAACCATGACATCACCCACTGGGTTTCTGGGCTTTACATTTTGAATCGTCAATACTTTTACAGTTGCCATGTTAGTTTGTTGGAGCTAGAAGTTGGCATATATGGACGAGACGGTGGAGGTGTCGGTGAAGTTATCGGCTAACACTTGCAAACTTAGTTAACAAGCTGCATTAAGTACAGGTGTAATGCATAGAAACAAATATGTGTTAATGAGTGCAAAGTAACTGACTAATAGAATGCTAGAATCATATTTAACTAAACTGAAGGGCAAACTTATTGGGCAGGCTGTTAAACATGGCAAACTATGTTATGAATCAACTAAACAGTCATCTGAAAGGTACCTAAAGCACCACCCGGTGTACGAACTCCCTTTAATCTAAGTGATGCCTGGACGTAGCTACAATGACATCACCCAATGGTTTGTAAAGTCCCATTTTGAAGCCTCGAGATAAGAGTTTCCACCATCATCATCATCTCAGTTTTAAGAAACCTGATATAATAAGGAAGTTTGAGTCTGACTCTGAAACCGCATGCACAATGGCTAAAGCCTTGTGAGTGATAACTCATTAGCCAGAGAGCGTTTGGTTTCATAATCCTATTTTTTTAACATAGTATGACCAGGAAAGTGTTTACAGAAGTCAAGGCAAAGTCATTTTCCTGTAGACTTTCACAGGACCAGAAGCTGATTTGCAAACACAGCTATCACACTCTGGTGCACTTTCACATTGGCTTAATTTTTGCAGCCTAGGAGCTATGCCCATGTTCATGTCTTTGATCTTGACACGTGCCAATCCAGTTTTCCATTGTTCACTTATAATTATCTGAGGACACAGTTGTAGTATCCATATAGGCCAAACTATCTGTATCAAGCTGTAACGTGCGTCTTGATGGTGTAAAGTTGACAATTTTAACATGCGAGTGAGTGGAAATTGACTCTCTTCTGGAGTCAGCCTCAAGTGGTCACTAGAGGAATTGCAGTTTTTGGCACTTCAGCATCTGCTTCATTCTTCAGCCCTGAAGGTTGCTGCTTGCTGCGGACACAGATCTTGTGATTGATAACCAATGGTTTTACTGTAAACTAATCCCTCTGTACTCACTTGTAACAATACGATTATTACAAGAATATTGTGGCATGGTTTAGTGCTCAGTTTAATCAGCACAGTTTTCTACAGAATACAGAATAACTTCAAGTTATATTTTATGTTAACACAATCTGTTATACAGACATGAATGTTTTTTCCTTTGGGGGGGGTGGGTGGGTGGGGTGGGTGTCTATTACACATTGTAGGGCCAGCCCTAAAAGGTACTCTCCTGCCACTGTAAGTGAATACCAGATGTTTAAGACGTCAACAGATGTAACTATCAAAGCAACATATGCGTTGCAAAAGGTTATCTTTGATTCACACGAGTAGCGTGCAAAAGTGTGACTTGTATTACAAAAAGCATGTTTAAAATAATGTATTTATTCTCATTGCTGAGTTGCTATACGCTGTATCTATGCTAGCACTGTACCTATTAAAGCAGGAAGTCGGGAGCTGTACGTCTACTAAGCAGACTTTGATATCGGCTTTGCAAGTCATGTTTTCATTGCAGTATTTAACAATTTTCTCACACCTCACCTCTAATGCCTTGTACTGTCTTACCTGCAATCTAAAGTCCAAAACATATTCTGTTATCATACAGAGGCAGGGAAAGCAGGAAATGTGTATTGCAGTAAATATCTGTCATTATGCTGGCATAAAGACCTCAAATGATTAATAAAATAGCTGCGGATTACATTTTTGGTTGAATTATTCCATTAATTGACTAACTGTTTGTGTCCGGCTTGCTTTTATACGAATAATCATTCTACAAATGATTGGTTGGTCCTATCCTGTTCTATCCTATCATGCTATTTATTGTTAGCTATGTCTATTGGGCTATTAGTCCTTGTATATCCCCTGCCAGAATAAAATATTCTGCAGACTGCATTCTTCAGCGTATATCCCGTGTTTTGGGATAAAATACAGTCCTCCTGACTGCATTAGAAAACATGTTATTATTGCCTCTATTAATAGAGTGTCGCTATTAGGGTGATTATGAGCTTAGGAGGGGAACCCTTGCTCAGCCTAGCCACCACTTTTAATTTTCGTCTACACCATCTAATCCGAGAGCCACACTGAACTTGAAAACAAGCCATCTGTTCCTGCCCTTACCTGGCCTACATTGGCCGGAGCACACTCAAACTCTAGCTGCAAGAAGGAAAACACGGGCAGTGCAATAAAACTGTCTTGCACTGTCATCATCACTGTCACACTCCGGAGTAGATGTGGCGTAGTGCTACAATAAAAGCGACGCTGTCGTGGTAATAATAATACTGATAATAATACTAATAAAGAAATATAGCAGCACGAGAGCCTACTAGGCTAAACTCGCCAATGAGCACCATACACGCACACTGTGAGCCTCGAGATCCATTACAACGATTCCCCTCTTCTCTTTCTTCGACCTCCAGCCAGTGATAGCAGTGGTTCTGGTAAGCAACAGTGACATAATTTAAGAAAACATTACACAGGCCCTCAAAATCTACTTGCAACATACAGAGATGTGATGCCCACCCAGTTCAATACCAAGGACAGCGGTCGACGCTCGAGAGAGCCTGACAGCCATGACAACACATGCACTACAAAATGACAGATTTATTTCTGCACGATGCATCGTAAGCAGCTACGTGAACAAGCCCCGAATGGCACTGCTTTGTTTATGAAGCATTAAACCCACGGACAGGGGGCTAGACACACAAAACCCTCGGAGATGCATTTATAGAGGCTTTTTGCCCCCCTGCAAGAAGCATCAACAGCCACATTTTTCCCCCTTACCAAATCACGTCGTCAAAATGGCTCTATCGAAATAAACGCACCGCACTTACCTGCTTTTCCCGGGGTGGAAGAGCTCACATGTCCCGTAGCTTATTTTAGCCTGTTAGTGGGGGTATTATCAATGTGGTGGGCACCGTTATGTGTCTGCCAGCGCCATGTTATTATCACTAAACTGGAGGACTGTGCGGTCCTGTGCGCTACATCCGGGCTGTTGGGGAGAGCGAATGAGCGCAGTTTGTGGTGGCGGAGAGGGCGGAGAGCGCTCTGGATATATGTGGAGCACCTGTGCAACGGAGCAGGGACAAGTTTCAGTCACGTAGGTGTGCTGGGAGAGCTACACATCGAGCATATTCAATAAACGTCGGTGTGAAAAACCTCTTTCTTTTCCCCCCCTCCCTGTCGTCTATTGTTGCTATGGAGAGTACCAGAGCAGTATAGCTGTTTGGACTAGCTTAATGTAACACATAAGAAGCTGAAATAGCTTACAAATACACAAGAATAAACTGTTACAATAATTAGCTTAAAATGGTATAGTAAATCATAAATTTGCTTTTAAATTGTTTATAAATTGTTGACGTATTCTAAAGTTTAATTATATTGTCAGTAATAACGTTAAATAAAAGTTAAAAGACTGAAACAGCTTAAAGTTGGCTTAATGGTTCTGGCAGCTAGCTTGAAGTAACGGCTAAATCGTTGGAATCACTGACCGGTAGTACTAATGGTGTAAATAGAAAAAGTAGATAAAGCAGGGATACGCCATCTGCAAGCTGACCGAAAGTAATGAGAAAACTGATGGATAAATTGTTATATAGTAGAGTATATTAGTGTTGTGATACTGCGGAAATTACTATTGATGCAATACCAAGTAAATAAAGGGCCAGTATCATTACCGATATTGATCCTTTTACCCTATAAAGGCAGCACACAACAAAACACACCTTTTAGATTTTCATGTGTTTTAAAACTGGGTTTGTTGGAGACCTGGAATGTAAATGTGTCTGTCTCCAAAGCATTTTGGGTCACACTCTGTTGTTTGAATGTGCTGTAGGCTATTAAAAAAATAGACCTGGTAGACAACAAAAGAAGGTTCAAACATTGTAGTGCATTTTTGAAGTATATTTTTTAAATTTCCAATAATAATTATTATTATTTCTTTAACACAGTTCATTGGGTTACATACTGAACTTAGAGGATAGAAAAAAAGTATCGATGCTATCACGCTAGTATCGATTCAATACCAGTACCAGTGTTGGTATCAGTACTATCAATATTTGAATTGATCCCCTCACCTCTGGACTATATACCTGATAAGAAGATAAGCTAAAGTACTGGCTAAATAACATTAGACAAATAATGTTGAAAGTCAATTGAAAGTAACAGTTAAAAATATAATTTTAAATATTATACAGAAGCTAAAAAGAAGAAGAAATATAGCAGAGTGTAATGGTTGAAATATATAAAAGTGATGGTAAACAATTGAAATTTGCAGTGATTGATAAAATGCTAGTAATAAACAAATAGCTGAAATAGTTAAATAAAGTGTAATGACTGATAAGTTTCTGCCACCTGGTAGTGCATGGAAGCTAACTTGATTACATTTCAACATTTCATTTGATTGCAAATGTCCTCTTGGCCTACATAATATCAGCTTTTAGTCCACAGGGTTGTGGATTACGAGAAATTAAAAAAAAGAAAAAAAGAATAACAATATCAACACAATTAATCCTTTGAAAACAGACAAACAAATACAGGAAGAGGGAAAACAGTGAAGCTATGTCAGAGGTCCTTTACTAAAAGCAAGCACTGTAAAAACAAAATGTACTGAAAAATGAAGCAATGCAGAAGTTTCATACACTTTAAGAAAATTCTCTTTTAAGTTGTAATTTTAGGAAGCTGATTTAGGCATGATGATAGAAGCAAATATATCAGTACAGATGTTCTTCCAGTGAGGCTAGACACAGTCTGAGAGCCTGAAAGCTTTAAGGACACACACAGTGTGACAGCCTCTGCCAGCTCCCACTGTGTCACAACCCTCATTGATCTCCCATCTCTTTTTCTGACATGTTGTTTGTAGCACAGGGCTCTTCCCTAGACTATGGTAAGCGAATATGGAAGGGCAACAGCCACTTTCTGCCACTCACAGCACATTCCTTATGTCTGCTCTGCTCTTTTAAACTGAGCACTAGAAGGAAAGTGGAGGGAGAAAGCATCCATAATGCAAGATCTGCCTCTTTGTATTGCTGTTAAACACTTGGATCAATGAAACAGTTGCCAGCACATGTGTTTTATCACCATCTTTCTTCTTCTTCTCCTTCTACTGTACAGATGAAGACTTTAAAACTGTCCATCTTTCAAATATATGGTATTGGAGGTGCATTCCTGTCCTCACTACACACATGTGCAACATATGT
The DNA here is from genome assembly GCF_036321145.2 of Pelmatolapia mariae. Classification (NCBI taxonomy): domain Eukaryota; kingdom Metazoa; phylum Chordata; class Actinopteri; order Cichliformes; family Cichlidae; genus Pelmatolapia; species Pelmatolapia mariae. The sequence continues at coordinate 20,303 of NW_027051790.1, forward strand.
CAAAACCATGCTTACAAGAGCAAGCAAACCCTTCAAAAACAGTTCCTCAGTATTAACTGCTTTCCTGTCCCACTGATTTGGCCTTTTGTGATCAGATCATACTGCGCTTGTCTGCTCTGTCTCCCACGGAGATCGCCAGCACCCATAAATCTCTTTGGGGACATGCGAGCTCAGGTTCTCAGCCGGGGAAACACCCTTTCAGAAGACTATTCCAGGATATGCGACACTTATTATGGGGTTTACAGACAGCCACATCTGTCAAAGGAGGGGCGGTGGTGTTTTTGGATGGTAATTGAGCTTTCAATCATAATAAAATTGAATTGTGGACAGAGCTGCATCCAAGATGGAACAGCTGATTTACCATCTCTGAAAACACACACACACACACACACACACACACACACACACACACACACACACACACACACACACACACACACTACAGCTTTGAAGTGTGGTTAAAAATTGAGGGTGATAGCAAGATTTGGGAACTATGCCATACTTGGTGAGGCTGATGAACTGGATTACACTGCTGGGGAGTTTAATAAATTGTACTGATATTTTGACACGACTGGACTAAGTCGTCCAGAAGTGGACTATAGTAGTTCTGGAAGAAAACTCCAGAACTACTATGTTTACTGTGATTTCCACAAAGGAATCAGCTGACCTGAAAAAATGAGACGATCCAATGGCCTTTTTGAGATCAGGGGTTTGCCCACCACATGACTGCAACCTCCCCAGTGAATATTTGACATCTCCATCTAGTGGTGGATTGTGGGAGTACGTAGGTCACGACAGTGCAGCTGCAGGAGTTTTAATGTGTTTTTTTGTTATGCTTGGAACATCAGCCAAGGCATCTCTGTTTGAATAATGTGATCTTTTCTGATACTAAACTCATTTCACAGTGGCCCAGATATGATGATTGGAATTTCAATGCACATACATAAACATACTCAGGTTTACACACACACACACACACAAACATGCTACTGTCCCCATGGCAACTGAAGCAATAACCGTGTATTTGAAACCATCTCCCTCACTCTTACTCCACTCTTACACACTCTTTGATTTACTCTCTCTTCTTCACTCAGTGTTTGAAGGCACAACACCATCTTTAGCTCTTGGTGAGAGCCACAGGTTATTGCTATCGCATGGAAAACTACTCCTCTGACTAAACACTCCAAACCATTACCCGTTGTAGGATTATCACGAAGAGCTGTCTCATTCCACACATTCATTTTTTTTCTTGCACATGTAGTTGAAAAGAAGGGGTAAAGAGACAAAAGTATAAAGTTGAGGGCAGTACTCATCTGACAAGCGTTGGACCCACACTTGGAACAAAGCCCAGAGCTTATCAGAGACTAATGCCACTGTTGTTGCTTTGGAAAACCCTGCTCCTGCCAGTATGCTCTCTTCTGCCTAACAGCAGCACGCCTCACGGTTTCCTCCTTTTTTCCTCAGCTACCCCATTGGCTGAAACTACAACAAGAGATCTCCTGCAAGTGACATCATTACTCCCTCTCCCATTGAGCAGCATATGTCATGACCACATGGTAAACTCAAATGAAGAGATGTAGTTTGCTTTCTTATTCAAATATAGCTATATCTGTTTCAGTTGCATTATATGTGAGCTGCAGCTTTTGTTTTCAGACTTGATTGAGGAAGCAAACATCAGTTCATGCCCTGGAGAGGCCAACCAGGAGAGGAGACATAAACTAAGTGTTATTGATTGTTTCTTTGCAAGTATCCTATCCTCTATGCAGCCCAAGCAACAACAACAAAAAAAGAAGAAGTCTTCTGATCCTTACAGGAATACCCTTTTTATATAGCTATAAGGTGGTAGTAAGTATATGAAACATCTCCTTTTGCCCAGATGCTTCGAGTTTGAGCTTCACTTTTAAAAGCAAGTGTTCACCCCTCAAAGGTTATCGTGGCTTATTCAAGCACAACAGCGCTTCGCTTTAGCCAGTTAGTACATTTAGAACATTGCTTTAGCTTAGCATTTGTTAACATTTGACCTTTAGAAGGCATCTCAAACTGTAAGGTGTAATTTTTAAACCAGTTTTCCCACCTGAGAGCAACAAAACAAGGCCTAAATCTTAAAAATATAAAAAAAAATCTTGTTACAGCAGACAAACAAGGTCTGGCCATCTGATGAATGAAAATCTACTTTTGTGTTCATCTTTGTTTCTGGTTTGGTCTCCACCAACTTATAAGACAGACAGTGTGAATTCTATAGAGCTTTTTTTTTCATTGTTTGGTAGTCATGCTTGACTGAGGAAAAGTGAATAATCGAAAAGAAAATCAGCCTGTAAAAACTAGAACTTTAAATTTTACTAACAAAAATCATGTTCTGCTTTAAATGTCAGCATTTGATTTAATTGTGATAAATATAGAATTTAATCAAGATGCTGATAACTATAAAATTACTATTCAGTATATGTTTTGCCTTGTTCACTGTTTGATGTAATGAGCTGAGCAACAATCCTGTTGGGCAAATGGCAAACATTCATCTATTTGCTATCTAATTGTGGAAACTATTAAAAATCAATTTTTAAAAAAGAGCTACACAATTTGCCTTGTAACAGCTTAAATGAGATGACGAGACATTAGGATTTAATCAGCCCAGATGCTCAATTTAACAAATTCTAGTGCTGCCACACACACATACACTGCCAGAGGCTGCAACTTCCCCAGACTGTCCAACGTGACGCTGTAGAGCCGCTGGGCTCCTGGGGTTAGCCCAAAGGCTGCTCTCAAACACTCATGAAGAATTAATGATTGTAAATGCAAGTTAACATGTGTGCCCATGTGCATGAAGGCAGAACACAAAATAATGCAGAATCAGCCAGTTAGTGTTGTTTCTATGCAATTTATGATGTGAACTTGTCAAACAACATAATAAACATTTCAGAGATTAGCATGTCACTTTAACAGCATATAGCATTAGCATGAGATAAAGCGTTAAACTGTGTAGTTCAAAAGTGTTAAACTCTTTGAAGTTTGGAGTCCGGTTAAAACCAGCACAAAGTGCAGGCTTTTGCTAATTGTTATTAATATTCTTGACGTAGTTTGGAGCACAATTATTATTTTTTTTATTACTTTTTTATTTATGTTGATAAAGTACATGTGTATTATTTGTTTCATTGTTTAGTAAACTGGTGTAAATGTTGGGTAGGAAATATCAAGTGAAAAATGTGTTTGATTGCAAGTTTATTTTGTTTTCTGGAAAAAAATTATAATATAATTAAGTAACATGATATTTAGAATCCCCATATATGATTCCCTATATGCCTATACATTGTCAAGCAAGAGGCATAGTGTTAAATAGCTCTACATAGTTTTATTATCACTTTGACCTTCACGATCAAAGGTCAAATGTGACAAGACATTTAAAATCCTTATGTCAACAATACACACCGTTAGTGTATTAGCGTAAGTATCATAGTTTCTAAGTTATAAGGCTTTTGGTGGATGTTGGGCAAATTGACACGCACACATTACAAAAACATAACCTCCTTGGTGGAGGTATAAATGACACCTTCAAATGTATTCCTTTAATTTACTTTATTACAAATATGCACATGTTCCCTTTTAATGAACCATTCGTTTGCAAAACAGATGATTAACAGCGATGTCTTTGTACCATTAAGTCTTTTTTTCTAAATTGAGTTTGCATTCATGTACATTCAAATATTGATTAGACTGATTGGATCTGCATAAGCACAATTTAAAATACTTTCAAATTCCATGACTGTCTCACTTTGTAACCCTCACAGCAGAAAGAGCACTGCATGGAAAAATTAGAGCAATTGTTGAGCATTTTTATACATAGTAATCATCCAGTTGGCCAGATTGAATCTTAGGTGTGTCAGTTTATGTTTGACACCCCTGGTGTTGGTGTTTAATGAGTAAGTATAAGAACTATGATTATAACTTTTAACCTTGGAGTCCACACACAGGTTGAATATGCAATAACCTGCACACAGGAAACACTTAAATACTGCTGCGAGCCCTGAGAAATGCAGCAGACAAATAATGCACTGTGTGAAAGACATGGACTGTAGTTGAACTTAGTTCGTTGCAGTGCTGAGTGCACTCATTTGCATGAGGGTCAACCTTTCCCTGCATAAAGGAAACACTTTGTGATAATACTTAATGTTACCGACTGCCCGTGTTTCAGCAATAACTTTTACTTGCTAATATTTCACAAGTACCTCGGCTACTTACCTGAAACAAAAACGTAACGTTTTGACAGTCAAAGTTAAAGAAAGTTAAAAATTTTCACTGCGTAGCACTAGATAGAGTTTGAAATCGCACACCCAACCACAGAATCTCAGAGGTTTAAGTGTCTGCATTCTAAGAGTTTCTGCAATTTCTGACATTTTTCAGCTCAGATGATTGGTAATCTAATAAGGTTGCGGGGACAGCCATGGCGATTGTGTGAAGCCACATGTTCAAGTGTTATTTGTCATGCTGCTGATGATTAAGTGGAGATTTATTTAGCTGGGTGTGAACCTGAAATCTCTTAATATTTATAAATGCTGAAAGATGTCAAACAGTTGGTTTGTCCACTGTAAATACACTCTGAAAAAAATGTGAAATTGGAAGAAGGGATGACTCAGTTAAGGCCGAACTGAAACCAGCAAACTATGCGAGGGCCTAACCAACGCAGTACTTTATGACTTTAGCCGTAAATGCCCAAATCAACTAGATGTACAAAAAAACAGCACTAAGTTTTGACTCATTTCTCTTTGCCCTGTAATTGTGTTCTGTGTTGCCTACAGTGGTGTGGCATGAGTGTGTTACACAGTCCCATGACTGCAAAAAACAGGCCATTGTGCTGCCATTGGACCTAGTTTGAGTAAATAAAGTGGACACAACATTTGTTATAGGCTGTACATTTCACTGTTTTGTAATGCCTGAAACTTTAAGAAATGATTCAGTTTTGCCTGATTCCCCTTTGCTTTATGTTAAATTGCAGTTTTAACATCATCTTAAGATCACCACACCTTTCCTCTTAACAGCTTGTGACTTTTTAACCCTAAAGTTTAGTTGACACTTAGTTTAATGAAATGGCATTGATTAAAAGTCTTGAAATGGTAATTAAGCTGCAATATATTTTTTCCACACATAGTTTTGACACGCGGGGAGGGGCTTTATTCTGAAAGTGGAGTGATGGAACGAGGAGGGGCCAAACGAAGAGAGGATTTAAGGCTATAAAAGACTGTTTCTGTGTGCTCCAAGTCAATGTTTTGCCTTAAAACACAACACATCCTGCTCCTGTGTGCACCTGAGGACTAGAGACAAGTTGAGGTAACTTCCATTCTTATTTTTTTATCTGCTGCAGTGTCTTTTTATGTAATGGATCAGAAATGGATCAATCCAACAGGTAACAGGTGAAGTGAAAAATTCTTTCCTGGTCTGGGTCCTGGGAGAGCTTTGCAAATGCTGCTCAAAATCTTCTTCTCTAAGACAAATAGGCCATAAAATGTGCTCTAAATTTAAGAACACAACAAATTTTAATAATAAAGATATCATTTAACTGTAACTCATCAGACTGATTAATGTTGATTGGTTATGATAAAGGTGGCAGGAGTGGACAGGAAGGAAGACCAAATCAAGGAAATTTTTAACTTCCTGTCTGAAATTTTACATTTTTTGACAACTTGTGCACTATTATCCATATCTGACTTATTGACTGTAGATTAAATGAAATGTTATTATTATTTCATAGCAACAGGAAACATTAAGAAGCAAATAGAAAGTATAGTTAGTTTCAATCTGCATTGAAAAGAACAACTCAGAGCTGTAAGGTTAACAACGGAGAATTATTGTTACTGTGCATTCCTTCTTAAGTGCATATAAGTCACTGTGTTGACCCAAATCAATGTGCCACTATGTTTCTCCATGACTCAAGACGTTTACTGTGGTCATCAGCCAATTACTATGTCTCGTGGTAATGGGTAAGCCTTAATTATCGGCGTATAGGAAGTTGGACAATCTTCCTGTTCTACCCTGTGCTGACATCTTGAAAAGCTGTAGAGTCCTCTGGTGGTCACCCTGTGAACTCTGCTGTCAAAGCACAGTGTGACTACAGAGCATGTTCCTAGCTTGTAAAATAATAATGATAATTTTTAAAAAAGCTTTCTTTTCATGTCTCTCTCATTTGATATCAGTGTTTGCAACTGCACACTAAGATTTAGCTTCTTTCTATCTCTATAAAGTCCTGTTAGTTTTTTAAAAAAAATTGTGGTTTAAAAGGCTAAAATCAATAAAAGCTCCATTAATTTTTTTCTGACAGGCAGCATGGATGTAAGTACTTCATCAAATTCTCAGATCTCTACTCTGGTAAGAATGAGTGCATTGCATTCTCCTCTGTTATCCAACATTAATATAAATGCATAACTTTTTGCTTATGTTTGCAACTGCAAGTTGGTGTCCTCCATCGTGTCCACCTTCTCCCTCCCACGTATTTCCATCTTGGCTCCTGACCCTTCTCTTTCTCCATCCTCCCCCTCTCCTCCTCCTCCTCCTCCTCCTCCTCCTCTGCCTCCTCCTCTGTCTCAGCATTCTGATCCTCTGTGTGGCAGCTGCCCGTCCTCTGGTTCTGCCCCACAGACTAACAGCCTTTGGCCCAGCCTGTCACCTTCTGGAGCTGGATTCCCCACTTGGCCAGGACAGGCCACTCAACCTGCACCGTGCTGGACAGGCCAGCCAAACACACCCTGCTGGCCTGGGACGCAACCAGCTCCAGTCTCTGTCCCCACTCCAATTCCACTCCAAGCTCCCACTCAAGTCATAACACCACCTCCTGCGCCAACCACAACTGTAGTTCCAGCTCCAACTGCAGTGCAGCCCTGTCAGCCTTGCTGGCCAGGCACCCAGTACCAGCCTCCTCAGCCACCAGCTCCAATTCAAATTCAAGTCCCAAATCCAACTCCAACTCCAGTTCCAGTGCCTGCACCTGCTCCCAGCATCCATCCAAATATACCAGGCTGGCCTGCACATCCCGGCTGGCCCTATAACCCGGGACAATCAGGGTGGCCTGGGCAGAATCCGTCCATCATGCCTCCACACTGGCTCCCACCCACATCTGGACCTCTAGTGAGTCAAATGCAAGGAACCGGGTGTGTTAGTTTGCTGCCAGGCTGTTTTACTGTGCTCCTCTCTCTTTGGTGTTTAGAGCGTGCCATACAACTTAAACCTGGCTCGAGGGGTGTATGACAAAATGATGATGACGATCTTGGGCTACGTGAAACCTAACGCTAAAATGTAAGCCTGCGTCTGTGTGCCCTCAGTGTCTTTGAAAAACGAGGTGGATTTCATGCTGCATTAGGTTCTTGAGAGCATGTTTTCTTTAGTCTGAATCAGTCTGGTCTCCCACAGGTTCACAGTGAACTTCCTGAGAGGCAACGACATCGCCTTTCACATCAACCCCCGCTTCAACGAGGCGGGCAAGCAGGTGGTCGTCCGCAACCACAAACTGGGTGAACGCTGGGGTGCCGAAGAGAGAGACCTGAAGGGTCCCTTCCCTTTCGCGCTTGGGAGCCCTTTTGAGGTGAGTGGCAGAGACTGAAATCAGATCAGGGCAGTGGGCTGAAGCAGGCATGAGAGGCTATACTGTGTTGTATTAATCATTGGATCGCTTCAGAGCACAAAACAAACTGAGGATCACTTTTTAAATCATTAATCTCTATTTTCAGAAGTTAAAAAAAAATTCTTACATTATTAATACTTTTAAAAACTAATAACTAATTAGATGAAACTAAACTAAAACTACTAACGTGCAATAAAATGAGTTTTACTGCTGATCCTTGTGCGTTTAACTGACTCTAGGTCACTTTCTCATGGGAAACATTAGGCCTCGAAAAAATGGAAAGGGTTGGAAAGTCGTTTGTGCAAGCGGGTCCTAGATAAGGGAGCTGCTATGCTGCAGGGAGGCTCCTGGAGGTCAGTGGGGGTCTCATGTTGCTCAGTAACATCAATAACACTTATGTTTAACAGGCATCGTAAAGAGGAGACTAATCTGTGGAGCTGATTCTGTCTTTGTGTCCAACAGTCCTGGGTTTGTGTTCACTCACATCAATAACACAATGTGTTAACAGGCACTCGTTACTGCTACTTCTTCTAATAACTGATTTGGTGACATTATAATGTGTACTATACAGTACATACAGCTGAAGTGAGCTTTGATCTGTGCAGTATCACTTACATGTCAAATTGTAATACTTTGTGTTGAAAAGACCAATTTTACTTTACTTCTGTTAAACAGTAAGTCTCATTTTTTGTTCTTGTAAAATTAAAAACAGTTATCACGGGTATCACAGCCATGAGACAGATGCAGGTAAAAGGAGCCAGGAGGTCAAAAGCTGGGAAATCTGTGGCACTCACGGGTCATTCTATAACCATGTTTTTGCAATTAGGCTAATTAATAATTGTGTGCTCAATTAATTTTCAGTGATCGCAGATTTTTTTTAACTTGAAATCAGTGATCGCAGGAGAATTCACTTTTGCTGCTCCTCCTCCTGGGCCTGCATTTTTTATGAGTTTTCTCTAAAGTATTTGTTTTACAATAAGTGGAAATATCACTGCACTTTTCAACTTGACATTAATTTAATTAACGAGAGGTGACATATTCTAACTGGACATTTCATTAGTTACACCTTGCTAGTATCTTGTTGGACCCCTTTTGGCTAGGGTTAGGGTCTTTGTGGCAACTAATACAAGAAGGTGCTGGAAACATTCCTCAGAGATGTTGGTCCATGTTGACACAACAGCATCAAACTGCTGCTGAAGATTTATTGGCTGAACATCTATGATGCAACTATGAACACAACATCACAAACATGCTCTATTGGACTCAGATTTGGTGTTGAGGCTATTTGAGTACAGTGAACTCGCTGACAGGTTCAGGAAAGCATTTTTGTCACATGATCTGAGTTTTGTGACATGATGGGTTATCCAGCTGAAACCAGCCATTAGAAGACGAGTAGAAGATAACATTAACAAAACTCAGGTAGACTGTGGTGTTTAAATGATGCACTGGTGGTGTAAATAAAATATCCCCATCACCATTACACCACCCTCAGCCTGAACAGTTGATGCAAGGCAGGATGGATCCATGTTTTCATGTTGTTTACAGCGAATTCTGGTACGATGCGCACATCTGAATGCCACAGCAGTAATTGAGACTCATCAGCCCAACCTTTTATTGTGTAATATTGATGACCTTGTGCAAAAATGTAGCCTCATTATCCTGGTCTTAGCTGACCGGAGTGTTATCCAGTGTGGTCTTCTGCTGCTGTAGCCCATCTGCATTAAGCTTCAATGTGTTGTGCAGTCAGAGAAGCTCTTCTGCATACTTTAGTTGTAATGAGTGCTTATTGCCTTCTATCAGCTCGAAGCAGTCTGGCCATTCTCCTCTGACGTCTGGCATCAGCAAGACATTTTCACCGAGAAAAATGCAGCTCAAGCTTGTGTGGGGAAAATCCTAATAGATCAGCAGTTTCTAAATACTCAGACTAGCTCTTCTGGCACCAACAACCATACGCATTCGAAGTCACTTAAACCGTCTTTCTTTCTCACTCTGATGCTTGGATTAACTTAAGCAGGTCGTCTTGACCATGTCTTCACGCCTAAATGCACTGAGACACTGCCATGTGACTTGGCTGGCTAAATATATTTGTTGAAGTGTGCCTAATGAAGTGTCCGGTGAGCGTAATGTATTTATTTCTTGACATTTTAGTGATAATAAATAAGGGTTTAATCATTGCAATAGTATAGTAGGGATAAAAGATGTTGAACTTACTGTCATATCAGTCAAAGTTATTTCTTGGAAATTATAATCAGTGAGAATAATAGTTTTTATATATATATATATATATATAATAATACCTGGTGAAGAACTTTCTTAGCTGTACACATAAGATGTCATAGTCTCAATGTAAGGTTGTCACTGGTGGTGTGTTCTCTTGCAGATGAAGATCCTGTGCACGCCTGAGACGTTCAGGGTGGCAGTGAACAACATCCCCCTGTTTGAGTTCCGTCACCGCATCAGAGAGCTCAACCAGATCGACAGAATCAACATCTTGCATGATGTCGTCCTCACATACGTCAATGTGGAGACACTTCCTTAAGAAATTCAGCTTTAGCCACACAGATGAACGCATATATACGACTGTGTGTTTATGCAGCAGAGATACATATACGTAGATAAATGGTGTGACACATACTCTTACGGTATTTACATGCTACATCTTGGGGGTAACGTTTCAGTTAATGTTTAGCATTATGCTCTAAAATGGGATAAATAAGCATGTTATTTGGTTCTGTGATGTGTAAGGTAATGAGCTGAGCTCATTGTTTAACAATAAGGAATACGTCCTGTGCCACAGCACTAATCACTTCATGCACAGAGGCATTTGATTTTCTGTATAGATGCTACTGCTACTATTTTTATTGTAGACAATAACATAATCTATAATATGAAAGTTCTACTAACTAATAGATAACTGAGAACTGTGTATGCACCGATGTTTGAAAAAAGACGGCAACACTGGTTCATGATTATTACCTCTCGATTAGTATTAACTGTAGAAATCCTTTAATAATAAATGTACAAGGGTCCTAGTGTAATCAAGTCCATGTTTTTATTGTGTTTTGTTTTAACAGATCAACACCATGAAACTGTATAACAGTAAAATAAGAGAAAATCTCTTTCAGAGAAATAAAAAATCAGCACAAACGTATAAAAGGAACTAACTGGATGATTGACTGTGTGATACATGTCGACAAGCAATCGTTTCACCAAAGTTACAGTGAGTTTTACAAGGAAAACACCATCAGCGCAAAAATATGAATTACACGACTGACAGAGGTAGCCTGAAAAGCTCTTTCCTACAGTAAAAACTCAGTGAAACCATTTCTGTCCTCACTCCTTTAAGCCCAAACGTTAGCATTTTTACCTCAAGAGCAGCATATTGTTAAATTATAGATATTGTACCAGACCCTTAAGCTAACATCACATTTGGGTCAAGGCTTCAACTTCCACAAAACAGAACAGCTACACAGATGACGAGGCGGAATTTTGAGCCTGGATATTTATACTGGAAACAAATAATGATGAGCTTCATCTTATGGACATAATTTTTTTTTAAATTCAGTAAAAACTAAAAACATCTCAGTACATTCATATCCGCATATATTTACTTTGCTTAAAAAAATATTACTCTCATCCAATTAGTAACAATTTAATAGCAGAAAAAAATAAATAAATAAAAGTTGTGTGTATAATTAACAAAAACTGTGGCATATTTTTAAACCCATGTAGTCTTCTAGTTTTGGACTACCTCTGCTCTTCACGTGACTTCATCACCTTTGTCCCTCCAGTGTTTCCCTTTGTAACATTCACTTAGAAAAATGCTCCACAGACAAAGGAGAGCAACAGCAATGTGAAAGTAAGGCAATTAAAAAAAAATAAAAATATATATATATATATATATTCTAGACAATAATACTCAACATCTATTTTCCAAATGGTCTCTGTGCAAAAAACAACAACAACAATTGTGCATTTAAGAGTGCTATAGAGTCTTCGTCTCTCTTTCTCCTCCTGGTTTATGGGCCCTGCAAACATTAGTCTATCTCTTCAGGTCTTGGTGTCTAGTCTCTTTTCTACAGACTTCACCAGCAGCTCAGCGTACTGCTCCAGCAGAGCCAGGGCCTTCTCTCCGTCACCGTTTACCCCTGGGGGCCCTTCAGATTGGGGTGAGGAGGGATGAGGCAGAGAGTCCAGCTCATCCTTAACTGTAAGCAGCGCCTTGGACAGGATGCTCCTCATCTCATGTTGATCTTCACTGGTCTGTTGGCTATGCTGTAGTACCTGTTGTTAATGAACACATACATATATAAAGTAAGTCAGCCATCCAAACTTCCAGAAATTAAAAAGGAAACCAATGATGGAGTGTAAGTTGTAGCACCCTGAATGACCACTTGAGGCTTGCCCAAAAACTGAGTCAAGTCTCCATAATGTTTCATGTTAAAATACTCAACTTTACAGTAGAAATAAACATGTTTTCCACCTGATAGAAAATGATTGTAGTTCTTATAGCGCACTTTCCCTTTCATAACAAAGTGTGAATGTTTTTATAATTTACCCATTTAAAATCTGCTAAGCATTTAATATGGGCTACTTTGTAGCTACTTTGAATGGCAAAAGTAGCTACACCCATCTTGTTCATCATTTAATGTACTAAAACACACACCTAATTTGGTAAGTATATATTATTTAAAATTTGTTTATTACTAGGCCACCTACACATTACACCAACAGGAGCTGTTCCACCCTGGAAATCCATGAGCCATAAAGCTCCTGGCACACAGTTTTTGTGCTGATGTTAATGACGCAGGAGTTACTGAGTCAGCAAAGAACTAGTGACTTTAACAAAATATGTGCCTCAGTACTCAGCAACCCCGCTCTATAACGCTTCCACTTTACAGTAATATCACATCATGTAGTATCTGGGAGGGAAGAAATTTCACCAGCTAACTTTTTGCAATAGTGGCATCCTATTACAGCATCTCATTTAAATTTAGTAAACTCTTGAAAACAAAACAATTTTCTCGCAAACGTTTGTAAAAGCAGACTGCATGGCTAGGTGTTTGATTATATACACATGTAAAAAATCCTGGCCTGGAGAAGATGAAAGAATTAAAAAAGCAGGAACTCCAGCAACACTTGAGGAACGAAGAACAGCTTTAATAATTGACCAATTATTAAAGCTGTTCTTCGTTCCTCAAGTGTTGCTGGAGTTCCTGCTTTTTTATATACACATGTGGCAGTGGGATTGGAAACACCTGAATTCAAAAAAGGGTTGTGGCCAATGTTATCTATATAGTGTACCTTCCAGTGTGGCTTGCTGTGTAGTTTACTGTACTAGCATCTAATCCAAAAAGTCCCTGCTAAGATTTTGGTGAGTTAAATTCTACAATTTCCTGTGTTCATTACTTAACCCTAATCAGCAGGTATCTGGATCCATGCGTGCACACATACACTTTATTGATACTAGCTTGGCCGGATAATAGATTGGGTAGCATGCTAACCAAGCTAGCATGCTAACCAAGCTAGCTAGCATTAGCTGATAACAGTTCACCCTCTTGTTTAAATGTGGTCACTTCTGACTATATTTAAAAAAACAAAAACAAAGCAAAAACAACAAGGTGAAAGCCATGTTGAGAATTTTAAAATGGGTGGCTTTAAAATGCCCAGACACATATGTCTTTTATATACAGTTTATGCAGTCAACAGGCAGCCAGAGGCGCACACAGATGGGCAGTGCCTTTATCGCTTCATTTGCTTCATCAGTTTATAGATGTTTGCTTTTCCCCTTTGTCTTATTCTCTCTCTGTTTCCTGTTTTCTATCAAGTTCTCCATCCACCCACCCACCATTTTCACACATTCATATACACAGACGCACACACTGACCGTAGTGTACAACATGACAGTTTTCCGCAGACTGCTGTGAAGGTCGGTAACAACCTGCCTACAAGTTTCCAAGGTGACTGAGCGATCTGCAGAGAGAGATAGACAGAATGACTTTCAAGTACGGCACAGCGTGCAGAAAATCACCACGCGCACCCAGGAGCACAAATAGCACAAACACAAGCGCGCGCTGTTATCGAGCGAAGTAGGAGAGTGGTAAACGTTGTGCAAAAGGTTGAAGAGCATATAAGGAAGAAAGAAAGAGGGAAAACTTGGTATCAGAAAAGAAACAAACAGGTGAGGAGGTTACTGCAAAAAGCTGCAGAGCTGTAACAGTGTAAACTAAGAAAACTGATTTCACAGTTTATATCATCCAGCAAAACACAGTTTCAGGTACAGAGCTGCTATCACTTAATGCCATTTAAGGTTTCTGTGTTTTTCAAATTGAAATGAAGCGAAAAGAAATTCCTGGCCTTTGAAAGGCGCTTATCATTCAGGGAACAGCCGGGAGGGAAGTATGACGAAGGGAACAGCCGGGAGGGAAGTATGACGAAGGGGATGGAGTTATTGTAAGATTCACCAGAGCACTTTAAAACTATTAGATACCTTTTATTTACTGAGCGAGTGAGCAATGTGAGGAAAACTCTGCACTGCCCATTAACTGAGGCTTTGTATTTGACGTCACAGCAGAGTCTAAGTAATATTCAAATTCACCTGCCAATTTTCACAGATAATGGAAAACAGTACCTGGTGTGCAAACATGAGGCCATAACGGAAAACGTTCATCCTTTTCAGGAAGTACAAATGTGCAAATTTTATGAAAATCATCCATATTTTGATATTAGAGGGAAGCGAGAAGAGGGCTGAAGACAAAGAAGCTAAAGGAATGAATGTAACAAAATGTAACACATATAAATGTAACAAATGTAACAAAAAAAAGCAGATATTTAAAACTTGTTGTTCTGTCATGTGTCGTCCTTGTAAAGGTCTAACTGGAAGCAGGCAGATAATATGAGACAGATAAGACTGACAGGCAGTACTGAAAAACATCAGGGGACGTAGCAACAAATAAGAGCAGGGTTGGTTAAAGAAGTCGTGGGAGGCCAAACCTGGCTGTGGGCTTGATGTGTGGGCCTGTTCAGGCACCAGAGGGCACTCTTTAGCTACAGCCACCTGACCTGGCTCCTTGGCACTGGGAATAAAAGCCAGAAATGTAAGTCAGTTGCAGTGGCAGTACTAATTCTTGTATATAAGATACCCAGAACTGAACAGATACAATGAACAAATACTACTGCAGCCAACTCATAGTGTGTATGAAGCAAATAATTAGCAATTTGATGTGCGACTGTTAAAAAACATCTAGCAAAGTCTTCACAAGTGATATAAAACTTCACCTCTCAGAAACCGAGTCCCTTTTCTGCTTCACAGGCATGGAACATGACAAAGAGGAATCCAAACTTAGAGACAGGTGCCTGCCTAATGCTGAAAATAACAAGATAAAATCACATTCAAGCACACAGTTAGCCGATCAGCTCCTTAGCTCTGTGGAGACATTAAAAAGTACACGACTGGCCAGGGTTCTGACCTTGTTTGTTTAGGGGAGTAGCTCTATGGTGACATCCGGGGTCTGTTGTAGGAGTAGAAGCCCTGCTGATACTTCCAGACCAACTTGAGCTTGGCTTCACCTCCAGGCACAGGCTGCGTCGAGGGCTGAGCGGCTGCTTAGGAAGTGGGATGCGAGAAGGAGGGACGTTCTGGCTGGCTGTAGGATGAGGTGGAGTCAAGGAGGGACTGTTTGATAGTGGAAGGGATGATTTTGACGGCACGGAGGATGGGAAAATCAGGACAGGAGATGAGGCGAGCACGGGAGGCTCAGTTTCTATCTCCACAGACGACCTCCTCCTCTTGGAGAAGAAGGGGGAGCCTGGCGGGGTCACTATATGGACGGCATCTCCAAAAGAGGAGGACCGGCTTTTTGCCACGGAGCTAGCAGTGGGGTTCATGTAAGAGTGCTGGGGCTTGAGTTTAGGGCTCTCCCACGGAAGTGGGGACTGGGATGACTGTGGGGACCCAGAGGAGTGTGAAGAAAAGCACGAGGAAGGTCTGGGAGAGGGTTCATTGAGGAAAGGCTGCTGAGGTCTCTTGTGCAACTCCCTCTGGTCACTAGAGGGCATAGGGGAGGAAAGAGCTGCAGAAAAAGACAGTGAGAAGATTAATATGACTAATTCTAAGAAAGTAGAATTAAATTACGCGTGCTAAAGTGTTATGAACTGATTCAGAAGACTACAAAGCAGTTACTTTCAACTCATGTGGGAAAATACACTGATTAATTTGGCAAATTTCAAAGAAACTGTAAGTCGGCAATGCAAATTATGTTTAAATACACTCTTGAGGCAGATTAACTTTCTCACAGTTGCCAGCGGATGGAATTACTGTAGTTCACTGAAAAGTCAGACACAAACATTACAGGAACCACAGACAAATAAATGAATGAACTGAAACGGGATCAAACGTACAGCGCGTGGCCAAGTCCTGGGCAGAGCGCGATTTTTGGATGCACGCCGTCCTGTCCAGCAGCAGCGAAGCTTTGGGGGGAGGATTAGAAAACCTCCAGAGGTGGGACCCTGTGGTCGTCTTCTTCTGGGGTCTAAGCGCAGGAGGACTGCTTCTCTCCGGAGCCCTGCTGAGACGCAATACAGCAACTTAACCATCTGTTCACGGCACGCGTGAGTATTTTAGTCACATGACTGGCAGGAATGAAGCACAGTGAAATGTCTGCTGTTGTGCTGACATAGCCTTGTGACACAGCATTTATCCCCCCCATGTTGTTCATACTGATCTTTTAGAATCATTTAGTGACTTTTATGCTTTTCGCAGATCCGGTTTTGCCTCAAAAATGAAACCCCCATGACGCCTCTTAATGTGTGTGCTTTCTTCTTACTTTGGCTCTTGAGCTTTTCCAGGGGACACGGGACTCTTATTTTCTGCATTCCCGCCTACGCCATCTTCCATCAAGGGCCGCACTTTTGACACCGGGGGCTTAATGGAGCGGCCGCCTTGTTCCTTCCCATTCGCTTTGGCAAACAGAAGCACGTCTCTGCGCAGAAAGGTAATACCGGGTAAGAGAAGCAGATAAGTGAGACACACGTTCCCCTAACGTATGTGCAGATTGATATTACTCTCAGGTTTGTAAAGTCAATATGAAGCCTCATCCAGCAGTCAGTTAGCGTAAACTTTAAACAGGAGGGGGTTGCACTGCTTAAACAAGATATACCATGTGAATTAGCGAGCTTTAGATGTGCTGGTAGGTGGATTTGGAGACTTCTGCAGAGAGCCGCCTCTTTAACAGTAGCTTAGACATGAGGGTGGAATCATTTAGCCCCCAAAATATGAAGCTGTTTACGCTTATACATCTCCACCTCCAAGAATAAAAAAAGAAAACAATTTCCTGCTACACACAAAATCACCCATAGAGGGTTAACAATGTGACTTTAAACTGACAGCTTGACTAGACAGGGAAAGTACACAGCGGCGTGTGAGAGTCCGCATGGGTTTGTAATTATAGCTGTTGAATCCACATTGGTCTGAAGTGGTCAGGCAGTACCGGTTATTATGTCCTCTGGCCAGGAAGCGTGAAGACATACTGAGCCTCGGGACTGTGCTCTGCTCAGCTGTGGATGGACATCAAGAAAAAACAAAAAGGAAGAAAATTGAGACAGAGGCAGGAAGTAGAAGTGAGACTGAGAGGATAATCAGTGTCGACTGTATCTGAATTTGCACGTGAGGTCATTTAAAGACTTCTGGGAAATAAAACAATAATTTTGTTCTCCATGTCTGGAGGTGTTAGCCACAAACAGGCTATACATTAGTCATAACTAGACATCAAAGGGGTATCAATCTTCTGCCCCTGGCTCCCAACAACAAAGAGATTTAGGTTATTTCCCTAAAGCTCAAAGCACGCCTGTCTGTGTGTTCTGTGCTACCTGTAGTGCAGCCCTCCGACAGCGTCTCAAAGTTCTGCTTGAGGAAATCCGCTCGATCGCATCCGCCACTGTCCGTTATTGTCCTGAGAGCCTCGTCCATGCTCGTCACCCCTTCCCTTCGCTCCGCGTCCTCCTCCTTCTCGACATTCTCCTCATCCGAGCTGTCCTGACTCAGATACTCTGCCTCTGCAGGATCTGAAAGCGAAAGCAAAATTAGACGCAGCAGAGACACAAGTGTGACAAAGAGAAACCAAAGTCTCCAGTGGCCTTGATACAGCCCTTACACACAGGGAGGGGGGGCAGCAGGTACTCTGTAATCCTTAAGAAATAACCAGCCTGGTAGTTTTATCTGACATTTCTCTTATCGAGCCTCGAAATAAAATAAAATAAAATAAATAAATAAATAAAATCCATGTCTCTCTGCACGCCCAAATCCCTCTCTGCAGGTATGAGCTTCACTGTACGTTGAAGAGATATTTTAAAGCTCTCCTGGACATTTTAACTCATGATTTTAAATCCTGCGTTTGGCACACTTCATAAAGAAAACCTGAGACTGAGCACAGGCAGGCAGAGAGTACTGCAACATGAAAAAACCTCACAACGTGAAGAAAGCTCACATTTTTTTAGCATTATAAATATACAAAGACCTCTCAGTTATGCTGCAGTATCTGGTCTGGCCTTATGGACTGAAAAGGACTGAAAGCCAATTATGAGGGCAGTCAGGAAGCCCGTTCTCTCACTCCCTTCACATTCCTTTGACTGCAGCAGCAGTTTGAGTGGCTTACGCTCATGTTATGCATTTTTCTTTTTTAGTTTTGTTACATTTAGTTTTGATGTTGGTTTAGCTTAGATCAGGTGTGGGGAATTAATCTCCCCAAGGGGGCGATATGAGAAACTGGGACTGTTTTTAAGGGCTGTAACAGGGATGTACACCAGGCTGGTCAGAGTGGCAGCAGTTTAGTGTTGCTGATGGTTTATGGTTAGACTTTTCCTAGTTTTCTTTTGCTTCTTGTTCCTAATTATTTATTAAAATTTGTGGGAACTGTGTGGCTTATTTCAGTTATGTAGAATCTCTAACAGCGTGGCGATAGACATACTGGGGGTTGTAACATATTTTTTTAAGGTGTTTAGACTTCTTGTGTTAGTTTTGGTGTTGAAAAACTACAAAATCCTGATGAAAGTATGTAAATAATGTATGTATGTTCTCACCAGGGCATAAGCATGAATGCATCTAAAGCAGACAGTCTCCTGTCATGTGCTACTTGCTGAAAAGTGCAACTTTGGACACTGTGCTTTACACGATTTTTTGGAGTTCAGAGCTTTTGCACAAAAGACTCTTTTTTTAATGCTGCATGCATTCAGAGTAAGACCTTACCATCCAAAATATGATCTGGGCTGGACTCTCTGCTGTCATAATCCAAAGAGCAAGCGCTGTCTGGGCTGCGGCTGTCCTGGCTCTCACTACGGATCCCTCGTCCTTGCATCCTGCAGTAATCGCTGATGTAATGGAATCACCGACGTGGGAGCAACGAGGAATGGGGAGGGGGGGTGCAGAAAGAGAGAAACAGCAAACTGAGAATAGAAAAGGACTTTTGTTGTCTTGCAGTGGCATTGCAATCAGTCGGGCAAAACAGTGTGTAGCAGGCAGAGGTTTACCTGTCCAGAGGACTTGTGTCGTCCTCCTTTTCCTCAGGATAGAGCACATCTGTCCCCTTGGTGTCCCTGGAAGTGTGCGAGGACAGCCAGTCGGCGTCCGGCCAGGGTCGATGTCTCCTGGGTCTCTCTCCCATCTGCAGAAAACGGGCAGTGCAATTATACGCTCACGGATCCACATGAGCAGCTTCCTATATCTCCCTTATAGACAAACAGAACGTACCACAGGCTCTTGGAGGCCGAGCGAGCTCTGCCTCTCTCTGTCATGTGGGGGGCAGCTGGGGTTTTTCTTCGGAGCAAAGGTTTCCAGTTGCCTCAGGTCCAGCATGGATTTAACCATCACTTCCAATGAGCCCATACGATGAGACCAACGCCTCCGGGGACGCTTTGAGGACTCAGGGATGACTTGGCTGACGACTCCATGCTGGGAATATACATTATACACAGCACAGTACAATTATTCACCCTTTCCATCACATTTGTTGCTATGGAACAAACTGTATGGCATCATTAACACACAGGGATGTGTTTTTTTTTCCATTTTTGTTTTCTTTAATGGAACAAAAAGCAAATACTGCATGTTAGGATGCTTTAAGTTGTGCTTTCTTAGAATAGTCCAAAATGATTTATTTTATTTAAAGTCATAACAAACATCTACCTTTGTCAGCTCCCAGTCCTGTCCTTCATCTGAGCCTCCTGTTGCAGGAAGGAGCACAATAATTACAAAGTTAATAGAGGAAGTCAGTTTAAAACAATTTTGGTTGTTTTCCAGATTGTGCTGCACTCTGCACAGAAGCCGAACGTCAGGGCAGTGCGCCAATGGAGGATTGTCTACCTATTACTAAACCCTTTTGACCTCCTTGATGTTAAAAAAAACAAAAGCAGTTACTGCTATGTTTATTCATGTCATCAATTATCACACAGTACCTGTGTCCTCCTCTTCGTGGCTGCTGGCGGAAGAAGAATGGGTCGCGTTGTCTTCGGGGTCATTGGCATCGTCGTTCGCCGCTCTGTCGTCCTCCTCGTGTTCACGGTCGCTGTCAGAGGACAGACCACCCAGTGCGGGAGCGCTGTACACCTCACGCCTAGGGTAACACAGCGAAAGAGTCAACAAGATGAATATTCTATCTGTGTTGCCATGTCATTATACGCGAAGGGAATACATTCGCTTGAGGTGGGCTCTTTATCATCGGCGCTGGGTTCATGGCAAGAATGTACTCAATTAACAGGTGGAGGTGTGCTGGTGTCGTCACCTGAGACTGGAGGTTTTGCTGGGTGGTGTGTTTGGGTTTTCTCTGAGCTGGTGCAGCCTCTCTCTCATGGTGATTGTCAGCTCCGGGGACAGCCTCCACACAAAGATGCAGCTGGGGGAGATAAAAGCATTAAATATTCAAGATTTCATTTCAGCTCGGAAGCATCTGCAAACACATTTCCACAGCCATTTCCTACAGCTGCAGAGGCAGAAGATTGCTTCGGCCTGGGTGCAAGGACATCACTGAGAGGCGGTTTCTCACCTATCTCCCGATACAGAAATCAAATGCCGGCAATCGCTGGTAAACTTAATCCCAGTGACGATTTCTGCCAAACAAAAACAATAAAAAAAGGCTTGTTAGCTCTCATTATGTTCCCTGTCATTGTGGTTAGATGTATTCTGTGTTAGCTGCGTTACCAGAATGTCCAAACATAGTGGCCACACACTCCCCGGTGTAGAAGTCAAAGATGCTGATGTTTTTATCGGAGCAGCTGGTGGCCACGTATTGACCAGAGGGATCGATCTGAACCTGCCACACCAAACACAAAAGAGCCTTTTAGCATCTCTCTCTATATGTGTATAAATATATATACAGACAGAGAGAAAAAAGGTGTTTCAACTGTGGAGAAAAATGTTACCCTGAGCAGACTTCCATCTTCACTCAAAGATCCTTTGTAGAGTTTTTTCTGTTTGCCGCTGCTGATGTTGAAAATCCTGCAGAGAGAAGGAAGAGATAAGCCCCGGCGCCTTTAAAGAACGCTTTCCTAGCGAAGCTCGTGCATCTTTGAAGCCGCGTGCCCTCGCTCACCTGATGCAGCGGTCCTGACAGCCAACAGCGGCGTACTTGCAGGTGGCGTCTACGTCCATGTCGTAAAGCGTGGTCTTCCTCACCATGTGGTGGGAACGCTTGAACTCTGTTCCTCTGTCGGTCTGTGAAACAGAACAAGACAGTGTCAGGCCTGCGCTGGAGGAGGGTAGAGAAAATATCAGGGGTATTTTAGCAGAATGCATGATGTGACTTTTATTCTGAGCATGCTGAACTCTATATAACCTGCAAAGATAAATATGTGCATCTTAACAGTCACTGAGCCAAGCCTCCAAAAGCTGCAGAGATCAGCTTGACTCAGGATCAATATCTGCATATTAAAAGGTGGGTATACAGCTAGTTGTTGCATACAATAATGGAGTGGGGAAAATAGACTGAACATGTTTGGCAGTTAGAATAGGCCAAAGTTTAGACCACAGAGAATCAGCTTTTGTGCATCACTACCATCATCATCATCATCATCATCATATAGACATAGTCAGAAAAGGGTACTCTTTGCAGCTCATCCTTGAAAACGGCACAGACGAAGCTCATTTCTGCTCTGCCGGAGCACAAACCTGTCACAACAACTTTCTAAAATGAGCACTCCATAAATGTCTGTACGCCAAAGAGAAGGTTCACTTTAGACTAACAAGCGCTTGTTTACTGCGCTCCGGAAAAAACAAAACAAAAAAACAACTTAATGTTCTGAGTCACTGCAGTGGCCTAAATCCCGTCTCAAGTTTATGAAAAATGCCGTAAGTGGCCTGCTAACCCAGAAGCAATTCCAGAGCAAAAGAATGTCGCCTCCATTTTTTTTCTCTTTTTCTTTCTCTCTTTTTTTGTATTTCATAGTTATACAACTTGTAGCACAAATGCTCCTTTTGTGGTCTGTGCTCTAGAATTGCTAAACAGATTGTGTTACCATTGTGCCAATAAGTGTGACCTAAATGAGAGGAATTAATGAAAAAAAATTAAGTCAAATGCAAAGAAGCTCTTTGTGGCCAGAATTAGTTATTCAGAAGAATATCGCAGGCAGTACTTTGACGAAGTCAGAATAGCTGGTTCACTGTTTCCAGTCTACAATGAGGTGGCTGTTTCCTGCCTTGTTAGTATTTAGCAGCCTGCATATACATTAGCTTTAACATTGGTGTTTGGCAGGCCGTTCTGAGATAGTACTTTTTGTGTCACTCATGCTTTTGCGTGTGTTTGTTGGGTACTATCCAACATCTGATGTTACCTTGTGTGCTGTGTGGAAATAGATGCTCTTGTCTGCCCCACAGCTGATCATTCTCACCTTGTTGTCATTGGCTAAAGAACAAAAAACAAAAGCATTTAGTCATCGTGTCTTCATGCACGCTCAATCATCCAGGCAAGGAAATCCCAGAAAGTTGATTCTGTTCATCTAGACGGAACATTTTCAGTGGGAGAAATTATTTGTGCGTGAAAAGTGTGAGAGGATTACCCTGCCCTCAACACCGACCAAGTGTGTCAGTGTTGAGGGCAGAAACATGGTGGCGCCGTGGGTTCCCCAGTTTCACCCACTGTGGCCGATTTGTGTATGGAGGAAGTAGAAAAGAGGACTCTATCATCCTACCCTGGGACACCACCGAGTCATCGGTTCACATATGTGGATAACACCTGGGTGAAAATCAAATCTCAGGATGTCCCACAATTCAGTGATCACATTAACTCAGTGAACAAACACATCGAGTTCACCAGGGAGGGTGTGAAAAATGACAGGTTAGCTTTCCTAGACTGTGAAATATAATCTGTAATGGACAACATTTGAAAGTCAGTGGAAACAACCTCTGGCCAAGCGGATGGCAGAACACAGGCCAGGACTCCACAGTCTATTTACATCTACAGGCCAGTGGCCGCTCTGTCAGTGGAGAGGGAGAGACAGTAGTTGGAGCGGGGAGTCAAGGAGGCTATTTACGTGAAAAAGGAACGACCATCTGTGAACTGAGGGGGCCTAAGGGTACATCGTTCACTATTTTACAGTGCTGTGATTACAGCTATACCCCAACTCTCTGTGAATAGCACTCATGGAGATTGATCAATGGTCGTGACAATTTGCATGTTAATGATCATGAAACTGACCTCACAGTCTATTGTTAGTCAGTGGTGCTGGTTTCAGTCATTATGCAAATGTAGTGTTTATGAGGTTGGAGAAACCTGCAGACAGCTGAGACTGAGAAGCCACATGAGCGATGAAACGTTTCTGCCACTGAAAATGCGACGTCCAGATGAACGTTCCAGGATTTAGTCATCTTTTCATTCAAAAAATTGAAACCTGACCACAGAGACACCCTAATATTATACAGCAGCTTATTATACAATTACACTTTGGCCTTTTTAGTATGAAACTTTTATGTTACCAAGATAAGTTATTGCATGTTGTTTAAGAAGTTAGCTGGTTAGCTGAGCAATCTTGTCTGTTGCAAAGTGGATACAAAGCTAAAGCTGACATCCCTGCACTTCCACATAAATAGTGCAGAACTAGAGACGGAAATTTAAGCTATATGGACAAAATCACCTAAACATTACACCTACAGGACCTGCTCCACCATGGAGACCCATGTCATAAAGCTCGGAGCACACAGTTCTTGTGCTGATGTTAATGCCAGAAGAGGTTTGGAGCTCTGCAGTTACTGAGTTAGCTTAGTGTTCTGGCATCTTCTATGCAATATGTGCTGCTACACTGGGCAACTCCGCTCTGTGTCTTTATGCAGTGTTTAGGGGTGAGAGCTGCTGTGGTTTCTAAACCACTTTGCAGTAATACCACTAATACACACTTTTTTTTTAACTTGCTGCAGTGGTGGCATCCCATTAAAGTACCAGTGACTCTTTAAAATGACCCACTCTTTCATAAATGTTTTTGAAAGCAGGCAATGGGGATAAAACATTTTTGAATTTCAAAGATTAAGAGGTGTGGCCCAGTACTTTTTGTCCATACGGTGCATAACTCGTCATGTCTTTCTCTACATGGAAAATAGCTGTAGGCCAAATACTTATCCTTTTTCTGGCCACTGACTCATCATTTGCAGACATGACCACCATGCAGAAATACGCCACAGGAACTCAAACCCAGCTAGACTCATCCCTAGGGCAGCATTTCTGCAGTTCAGCTTCTTCCAGCATGAAGTAATTGGTAGCTTAAAAGCTAAGCTTTCAAAGTAGTTTGCCCCAAACTGCCTATTTTATATTAACCCACTATTATTAGTAAAATAATTTTACAGTTCATGAAAAAGTCCAGAGACAGTAGATTAGTGCCTCTTCAAAAATCTAAATTTGAAACCGTGACAGTAAGTGGTGCAAACATTTCATGTCAGCTGAAGAAGAGAAAGCAAAGTGCAGCGGAAAGGCTTTGCTCAGGCAACCAAAACGCCACCTGAATACACATGTAACCGTCATTTATTATTGAAACAAGTTGTGCGGCGTGTGAAATAAAAGAGGGACTTTGTGTGGGACTGAGCGAAGATGAAAGCGTCGGATTAAAGAAAGATTAGCCGTCAGATGTTGACAGCTTCTCAAGTGTCTCACCAGCAAAGCGGACGGCTGTTATGGATGAAGAGTGTTCGTCGAGTGTTTGCACCAGACTGTAGTCGTCTTCTGCATCCAAGACGTGGATCAGACGATCCCTGCTGGCTGTGGCCAGCAGCTTCAGACCTGAGAGAAATCAGACCACATAATCACCTATTGTATTCACAGTCAATGTGCAAATATTCTCCAAGCGTGCCATCATTATAGTAACTAATACAGTCTCACACACACACTGACCTGTTTCTGGTTTACTGTATTCGAGGCTGAGGATCTCAGCATCATGGGCTTCCACCTTAAGAATCTCCTCCATGCTGCTGAGGTCATGAACCCTGCAGAATATCACAGTTTTAGGACAGAGGTCACATCAGTCTGTCATCAGCCTCAGCCTTAGCCTCGTCCTACCTCAGCATGCCGTTGCGATCTCCAGATGCCAGGTGTTTGCCGTCTGGGCTGACACAGATGGTCCTGATGCCCGTCCTGATTTCCGCTGTCTGTCCATCCCCCGACTTGATCTCTGAATTCGCACTTGTTACGCACTCTGAATCCTGCAAGGTGCTGGTGTTCCCGTCGATGTATATTATATTCAAAAGATCCTTTATAGAAATGAGGGAGACAGAAAGTAACTCTTCACAGCTGTACTTGAAACACAGCTGAAGAGAATACGGATCTTGGAAGTCAAACTCACTTGGCTCAGGATGTTTGGAGAATGAGTTTGTGTCCAGTCGTCCATGCGCCACACTCTCACGGTATTATCAGCTGAACTAGTGAGGAATGCGCCTGATGACAAACCAGAAGCCACTTCTTCTGGAACATCTGGAAACACCTGGGGAGTAGTGACAAAAGGAGGAGGTTAATAATAAACTAGATGAGGGTAAAAAAAAGCATGATTTTAAAAAACAATTAATGCTGTAAGTTAGATTTCTAGAAATGCAGTTTCACTATGCTGTGAATTGTCTTATATCGACTGTTATCACCAGTTTCAAGCTGCCAAATTCTGATGCACAATGTTCAGTACAACAGCACAACAGCTCACAGTTTCCCAGTTTTGTTCGTGTAATGATCCCCAATGTGCCGCAAATTACTAACCGAATCAATAGGTAGATCCAATCTGTTGTACTGCTGTAATCCTATTGAGCCAGGAGGCTTGAGAAAACACACTGAACATCTCACAGCTTTTAAAGAGGTGATATAAATTCACTTCCTCCTGCATGCATTTACCTCCAGGTCCCAGACACAGGCGGGATGAAAGAGGGCAGAGTGCACCTTCCCCACTCGCTGCACATCTCTCACGTCCCACACATACAGGCTGTGGTCATTATATACACAGCTGAGCTGGCAGCTGACGGGGTCATAGGTAACGGCAACGGTGTCTGGGTAACGGGCATCCGCTGTGGCGTTGAACAGATGACTGTGGGAATGAAAGGTTGGGACAACAGGAATTGATGTTTTCTTTGTAAAAATCCGACATCCTCGAGAATAAGAAACATTTAGACGAGACTCGGGCTTGTTGACTTGGTTTGAGACAGAAAGCTCTATTAATAGAGCTCACTTGATCCTGCAGTGGATCAGTGCTAAAGAAAGGCCAAGTTACTCCTGAGCTCTTCCTCACCTGGCCTCAGTCATGGAGGAGACGTCAGAGCCAAGGGGGTGCGGCCGTGGCAGCGTGCACACAAAGTGCAAGTCAGCGGGTCTGAAGGCTCGCACCGTTCCATCGGCACAGCCGCAGAAGATCATATCTTCAGACAGAGAGAGCGACTGAGCCAGCCCAGTCTGCACGGAAGGACACACGCCAGAAAATCAGCTCACAAGTCATAGCTTCATAATCTTTCTGAGAAAATGGTAAACATTCATATTCATTCAAGTCTGAAAAAATAAGCTAATTATGCTCCTGCAGATAATATTACATCATTGCTTTGGCTGAGTCCTCTGCAAAGGTTACAGAGGAGTAGAAAAGCGGCCCCGTTGGAGCTTTTCCAAACACATCCTGTACCTGTCCTTGCTTCTAAATCTTCTAAGATCCTCTTCACCCGTTCACTAAACACGTATGGTTACTGACCTAAGGCATTTGTGCCTGTACTGTACTCAAATAATAACTAAATGAACATGCATGTTAGTGCTGACTGAGGCCAATACCACATAAAGAAAAGTGACACCTAGTGAATAAAGAACAAATATGTTACATTCAGCTACCATTTAATAAAAATGAACAGTAGTGGCAGTTAAGAGCAGAGCATCGTATCACAATATTTTGCTTGGTGATACTGTAAAGATTCAGGGAGAGCAAATATCATTATTTTTATTAAGTAAGTTAAAATACTCGAACAAGAGGGCTCATGTCCTACACCACTGACTGACTGCAACCACTCTCAGAGAGGCTGTCGGAGGTTTGCAAGTAACTGCTGTCTTATCTATAAATGCAGGTTGCAGATTGCCAACATGCTGGCATCAGTCTGAACGAGTCTTTGTTAATAAACACAACATGAGGGAAGTCGACTCAACAGATTTGAATTCGGTGATTTATCACAGCTAATCAGAAGCTGATTGCATGTAATTGTCAACTTGACCGCATTCAATTCATCTTGTGGCAGGTTTTAGTCACAGTGTTGGTACTTGCTTGTTGTTGCTGCTTGATAATATCGTTTTGCAGCAAAAAAATTACATAAATCCAAATAATTTAAGTATGATTACTTTATCTTATTAGATAAAACAAATACTGACAAAATTTTAATTTGAGATTTATGAATATCTTATTCATTTTGTTTTGTTTTCTTATATGTCACAAAATGTTAAAAATCACATTGATCATATAGTGGGGTGTCTGGTGAGTCCCACCTCTACCTTTCACCTGCAGACAGCCCCTCCCCTCTCACTCACCCGAAGGTCCACCCACTTGTCCAGCATCCTCTTGCTGTTAAACTCACACAGCAGGCCAGAGGAAGTAATGCAGAAAGTGGAGTCTGATTTAGAGCCACGTCCACAAGCTACATCACAGAAGAAATTGTTCCTCAGCTCTCCCAGCAGCCCGGAGCGGCCCAGCAGAGGCACAGGAGCGCTGGCCTACATAGCACAGAGGGGTGATGGTTAGCTGATAAAGCTCCAACTGAAGGAGTTAAAGTGCTTCCCTGAAATGTTGCATGTGTGCTGCTGAAAATTAATAATCCCTGGGTTTCACAAATGTATTTGCATAATCTAAGAGTGCACTAAAGTTATTCAATTATGCAAAAATAAAGCAGAAGTAAAAGGTAGGGAAATAACTCCAGGCAGTAATAAAAGATAGGAAAGCCTCTCATACCTTGTTGGCCTTGCAGTGGTCCAGATACCAGAACTTGACATGCCTGTTCCCCACTGTGACAAAGTAGGAGCTGTCCTCGGAGAAAGACACACCTTTCACCTTACTGGACACCTTGTTAGCGGCCACTATTACATCTTTCTGCAAAGAACAACACATTCGAAAGAGATCACACAACTAAAACACAATGGGACTCGCTGCTCAACAGTATAACATCACATTCACTACATGGTTTTAGACATTTTCACTACTTTAAAGTTATTTTTTCATTTAGAGTTTGAAAAAATTGAGCTCAAAAATTGCCAGTCATCAGACATTAAACCATGATTGTCCTGATTAAAGCAGTCAGAAGAACGGAAGAAGGTGTAAAAGCACAAGTAGGATTTGAGCTTTAGAAACTTTCAAGTGAGACAAACCTTCCACGCCCAGACGTTGACCATCATGTCATGTTGATTTCCTACACTGACTATGTATTTGCCATTGGGGGAGAAAGCCACACAGGAGACGCCGTACTTGTGCTTCTGGAGCTCGGCCACTTGCTTCCGCTCTGCCACGTCCCATACTCTCACCGCCGGTAGGTGACCACTCTGATAAAAAAAAAATGGTAAGGGGGGAGGAGTCAACGTTTTAAAAACAACGTTAGGTTGTTAGTAAGATGGCGAACACTCCTCCATTCATACACTAAAGCGTCTTAATGTTTTCGTCGACTGAAACAGGCTCCGCTCAGGAGTCACCTGTCATTCCTGTCTGTCCATCTCTCTAGAAGATCATCCTCTCTCTGTCCTCTGATTGTCTACTTGTCCCTTGACCTGCTCACATTATTCCCTCTTGGGGATCGAAAGTTCAGCAGACTATTTGTGTAGTCTCCTATTATAATATGGTAAAAGGACCTTTCAAAGGTCAGAGTTATTAGGTCCAAAAGAAATAGTGTGACATTCAACTGAAGACAGAGCTGCATACAAAAGACACACAAGAAGAGGAGGACAAAACAGCCTGCACATCCGCTGTCAGCCTGCCCCTGTATGTAAATGAGCTACTGTTTGATGAATGAGTGTGTGTGTGTGAGGGACATTTCTTATCAGATCACTCACTCGGGCATATCTTTTACTCCTCCTTTTAAAGGGCCTGTGGGAAAACATCTAATACAGCTGTGATGCGCTCAGCTTTGATCACCGAGCGCAGCGGGTTAAGAAGAGGGCTTTAATATGTCTGGTAGCTGACCATAATGCTAACACTCAGCCTGGAGTGGAGTGGCGAGTAAATTTGCAGCTCTAATATTTCTCCACCACATCTACTACGATCTCTAAGCAGTTTTAATTAGGAATTTAGCACGTGGTTCCCTTTGAATTCCAGGAGAATCCAGGAGAACAGCCTATCCTCAAGTCTATTTGGTCTTTTGAACTTTGGTCTTTGTCGTCATGGCAACTACTGCCTGCCCATCCACTTATGCAGAGAAGTCTTTAATCGGCTTTGATTGGCCGGGGAGGATTAAGATAGCGTGTTGTGTCGAGGCCCGCGTTGTAACTACAACAAAACCGATTCAAGATGCTTGACTGAAAAGACACATTACGCTGTGACACGACAGAACAAGGCCCTTTATAGAGGAGAGGCTGCAAACACAGAGCTCTGCAGCAAGCCTCCATCCTGCTGGGGTGTCCGCAGCACAGCGCGCTAACTCCTTCTTATACTGTGGATAACTGAAGACGGGAACAAGCTAATTCTCTGAATTCTGCAGTAAATCTGAATTACTACAAACACCAGTCCTACTGTGATGTTCACTTGACACAGCAAAAACCAAAGAAAGCTAAACAGAAGACGAGAGGACAGACGCAAGTTTGAGTTTACCTGCAGAGACAAAGTGAGAAAAGTGAGGGTGATGAAACTCACCTCTCCTGTCACCAAGTGTTTGCCGTCAGGGGAAAAAGACAGAGCTGTGATGGTTTTCCTGTGAGAGGGACAGAGGATAACATCACAGCATGATTAGTTCAGTGCTGCTCTGCGTCAGTGAAGACTGTACTCGTGGATGACTCACCTTGAAGTGTTGATAATGTGGTGCTGCCTGTTCTTTTTGGGGTTCAGTAAGACTACCACACACCTACACAAGGAAACCAAGAAATGCAGTAATGCATATTAATATCTGATATGGAACAGGTCGAGAAACGATGCACATACTTAAGGAAAATGGCCATTTTATGTTAATAAATTGATGACAGAGCTTATAGGTGCAAATGTTTAAAACATTCACGCTGTGCAACTCCAAAGAAAGCCTGATGCTAATGGCTGAATTTTATCTGGAAGTTTTTCCTTGGTGGTAACAGCGAGAGGTAGAAACACACTGTAAACATTGGTGCTGTTAATCTTCTAGGAAAGCAATAAATAATTGACATATGTAGTGACTGCGAAAAAACAACTAATCATGTGCAGAAATGAATTTATGAAACTTACAAATGACCAAAAGATCAGTTGGATAACTTCCAACCACTTTTTGTTTCTAATTCCTCTTTATTTTTATTTAATTTTACTCCACAACACAATAATAACCCCAATAAATCATCAATATTTTCTGGTTTAAATCAGCTGTGTGTGTTGTGGTCAAAACTCCTGCATTCATGATTTATCATTTTCTTTTTGGGTGAAACATACAGTTGAAGTCAGAAGCTTGCGCACCCTCATCGTGGGCATGGATGAATGATGATTTTGGGCTTTTAATGATTTCTTTGAACTGTAAATACAAGTTGTTTCGGTGTGTCACCACTTTTCAGAGTAAAGTGAGTTTTACATTATTCCAAAATCGACACCTTCAAGCTCAGCTGAAGTTTGCAGCTGCCCACATGCATGACCAAAAAGCCTTGGAGTAATATTTTACAGTCAGATGAGACAAAAATTGAGCCATTTGGCCACAATGACAAGGGGTATGCCTTTCAGGAGTAAAGGTCAAACCTAAGCACATTGCACCTCCTGTGAAGCAGGGTGGTGGTAGCATCATGCTCTGTGGTCGTTTTGTAGTTGTACATTGCACCAGTTGGATATATTAATGAAGAAGGAGAACTACCTCCAAAATTTTCAGCTTCACCATAAATCAAAAGCTAGATGACTGAAACTTGGAGATGACTGGGTGTTCCTACAAAAAGGAAATGAATAGGAACACAAGCGCGCGCACACATTTTAAACCTTGGGTTGGGAAAGTGCACAGGATTTTCCCTCCTTAGTCTAGTTTTCAAAATACAGAATAACTTCCTTAGAGGGAACATTCAGAAAGAAGATTACACTACGTTACATGAAAAATGAAAGCACGATTAGACATAACGTGAGTCATTTTTAGCCTATACTATATATTTTACATTTCGCCAACACCTGTTTTTATATTTTCCATATCGAAATAATGCACGCATAATATTGTTACCTATTAATTCAAAATCCTTTTTGCATCCTAGCTCGTAAGCAGAACTTAGAGCAGCATTCGACCTGCTAGTGAACTGCACTGTGCCAGGAAACTGCATTCCTGGTACAGAGCAGCTTGCACAGATTTAAACTGAGACAGCAGGTGGGTTGCCAGATTGTGCACCATTTAGAAAGTACAACGATGAGCAGAACCATTTGTGCAAAGACGTGCCCATGCATACCTCACAGACACACACACACCCTTACACTCCTTTACATGTTGTTACAATACTGCTCTAATTCTCCTCGTTTTCCCCCGTTGACCGCTGGCCTTCTTAATATTAATACAGCTTTGTTGGAAGGTTTGAGAACAAAATCAGCTCAAGTGCACAGATTTTGTTTGCGACCTGGCAGGACCCACTCTGCTTGTTTTGAAACACTGCTTTCACCCGCGCCGAGGCCAACCCCCCAGTATCACCACTGCAGATCTAAACCATCCAGCATAACCATCCTCATTTTTATATTCTATGCTGAGTAAAGCTATAGCAGCAAGAATTAATAATACTGCACAACAAGCTATCACTGTGCCAGAGACAGCCTCCCCAAGGATGGGATAAAGAAGAAAAAAACACAGAGCTCCAGTCCTCTGAGATGATGCAGAGATAACACACACACGCAGAAATTTGCACACTAAACATCCGCATGAGGTAGATATGATAAGGCAGCTGGGAGCGAGCGGAGCGCTGATAAGTCAAAGGTCAGATTAGGAAGATAACAGCGCATAAACAGTCTCTCTCGTCTCACCCTGCAGGATAGGCCACAAGTCCGGATCGAGGGTCGCAGGCCAGAGCGCTGTTTCCTGAAGAGGTGATGCCCAACACTTTCTCTAGAGTCACCTGTAGAGAGACAACACAGGGCGGGTTTGGTTTTCAGGAATTCATCATAATTAGAAGAGAAAAATTAAATAGTGGAGGCTGACAGAAGAATAGAGAGAGAAGTCAGTAAAAACACGAGTAAATGTGCTGTTTGTGTACAACATTCTGGCATAGTCTTATGTATTAAAAAGCAGCCTTTCCTGGCAGTTTCAAGATTCAGGCTGTCAAATCTGAAAAGTATTGATCACTGTTATTGTTTTTATTGCACACCTGCACAAACTCTGTGATAAATGAGCAGACTCTGAGCTGCTGATGTGCAGCACCAAGCATGTCTTTGATTGATACGTGTCCAACAACAGGCTCGAGACAGAAAACTGTCATTGTTTTATCTTTTGGGTGTTTGAGGCGTAAATAAAAAAGGAAAAAGAAAAAGATCTCAAAGACAAAGTGAGGATGTGACAGCTGGCTTGGCACGTCTGTCTGTCTGTGTCTGCCTTGGGAATTAGAACCAACTGCTGGCGTCATTGATTAGTCTGAGTGAACATATGAACGTAGCCGAGCCTCAGTGTCCTACTAACAAAAGTGCAATAATAACATCAGCAAACAATAAAAAGAATCATAACAAATGCTTTCTAAGATTTCTAAATAGACTCTCAGTTTGTTTTTTGTTTTTTTAAACTGACCAGTCTTAATAGATCATTTATAAGCCATTAATAAGCCAGCCTTTTGGGTTGCCAGGTTATCAAAATGTCATTTTTGCCGCTGTTTAAACATCGCATATGGCAGTAAATCAGCTATTAAATCGTGAATGCTTGCTTAACATAGGTGTTCCCAGTCAGACACTGCAATAACTTCATTTTAATAAACAACGCCAGCTGTTCTCATAATGATTTATCACTACTCTGCCAACAGGTCGCAATAGCTGTTTTAATAACTATAATGAACGCCTATCTCAAAGTTTTCCACCCTGTAACGCGTGACTTGTTAGGACCTGTGCATCAATAAATTGCACAAAAACACAGGATGCGGTAAAAACAATAAAAATGACAGCTCATATATGGAGGCTGATGTTTAATTTCTTTTTTGGTGAATAAACATGAATTTTCTGGCAGTTGTTTCATGGTTCAGGCTTTACAGGGTTAAGCAGGTGAAACGTTTGTACCTTAGATTTCCAATAATTACAGTAAAGTATCTCAGATCAGATTTCTAGCTCCAGGTAAGCCTGCAGCACTAACAGGTC
Organism: Pelmatolapia mariae; assembly: GCF_036321145.2. Classification (NCBI taxonomy): domain Eukaryota; kingdom Metazoa; phylum Chordata; class Actinopteri; order Cichliformes; family Cichlidae; genus Pelmatolapia; species Pelmatolapia mariae. The sequence goes on from NW_027051790.1 coordinate 53,814, forward strand.
TGCAGCGGGACGCTTCTTCTGTCCGGCTGTTCTACTCACACATCAGGAGTTTTCGTACCTTGCTGGTGAGATTTTTCTTTGCAGTTCTTCTTTCCGGTGGCTGGAGAACGCAGCAACTTCCTAATGCGACTTTTAATGGTGAATCCATCGCCCGGCATTTTTCTTAGCTTGGCAGCCCGGAGGCACGGCTCTGAGGGCTGCTGACCATCCACTGTGGCAATCCACGGACTGACGGAGTGTGGCGCGCACACGGGCTGGAGAAGAAGCGAAGGAGAGCGCGTAATGATCCTGCTCCCAGGACTAAAACCTTCCGGCTGCAGAGCTTTACAAAGTGTGACAGAGCTCCTGCAGCAGCCGGTGGGACATGTGGAGGCTAATCTCTCGAGTAAGTTCGCTGTTCTCTTCTTCTGTCGTTGCAGGTTCTCGTCTCAGCGCTGCGGTTTGCAATGGCAGGAGGAGACGGAGTCGCCGCTCAGCTGTTCGCTTGTTCCCGTGTGCCAGTGTGACATCACTGGTTTAATCCGAACCTGAACTGGTCCCATTCAGTGATTACATCAGCTTTTGTTGCTTTTGCGCCTGATTTAATGGGATTAGAGAGACCGGTGCAGGGGACGTTTTGGGAAGCCACCAAAGAATTTATTAGGCTGCTGATTAGCAGACAGAGGTTCACTTATCTGGAAGTTCACTCGTAGTAAATGGGACTGTTTGCTTAAGTTAAAGCAATTTAGGTTTTGATTGTGTCTTTTTTTGAACACTTTGACTCACGTTGTCTTGCACGAAGGCGATAATTAGTGCGTGTTAAGGAACTAATCCATTGAATAAGATTTCAATTCTGAAATGTCTTCGTGGAAGATCTGCATTCAAACCACATCCTTTCAGAGCACACTGCACTTATTTTTGCCAACCTACTGGGTTTATTTATAGGTCTTCTCAGCAGACCTTTATAGTTAATTATTATTTTTGGTAACAAATAGCTAGTAATACTAACAGTGAGCTATATTCTGTTACAGCTTAAGTGAATCTGAAGACTTTTGGTATAAAATAGTTCTTCACAAACTAAATATTGTGATAACTACCAAACTACCACCACAAATGTGCTGTTCCAAATGATGATTGGATGATCGGTCATTTAAGTGTTCTAATTCACCTTAGTTTAAAATTATATCTTGAAGGTTGATATCAACAAACTCACCTGCCAATAAAACCCAGCCAACTGCACCATACAGTATTGTAAAATACCATATTTATAATGAACTAGTTACCAGAAATGTGTACCTTAGTTATTGCTTAATTTAAAATACAAAGCTGGTGGAAAAGGCTTTCCCCCCCATTATGTTGCCTGTATTATATTGTGCAGGAGTACCTGGGCCCTGTGCTGTGGTGTCCAGCACTGTGACAGTAGCAGTGAATTTTCTGGGTCCTGTGGTTTGTACCATTGCAGATTTTGGAGAGTTCTGGTTAAGTCTGAAGACTGACAACAACTGCTTAAGCACTTTTTATGGTTTGTGGGAGGGTGCAGTGTTCTTTTGGGTAAGTGCTGTTGTCTGCAGCAATGCTTAGGTGGGTGATACATATCAAAGTAGCTCCCAAGTGAAGGCCAAGACCCAACGCAACATTGGATCATCATGAAATCATCAATCTTCAGTCCACCTCAGTTTTAAAGTACATGCATCAATTGACCTAAATCTATGACAACAGATGTAATGTTTGCTTGAATATGCCATCCTGATCAAAAGTAAGTGGACAATTGGCTGATAAATCACTTTCATGTCCAGGTGAGGTCTGTATCTTATTATTTCATGACAAATTAGGCAGGTAAAATATCTGGAGGTGGTTTAACTCTGAACATAAGGTTCAAAGAGATTTTAAGTCAAGTGAAGACTATTCTTACACTGAATCATCAATATAAACTTTAGGAGTGGCTACATGAACAGCCTGGTACATTCTTAAAAAAGAGGAATGCCAGCAGCCAGCTCGGCTGCACCAAGAGGCCACAAAGACCACAGGAGATGACTGAAGTGCATGATGACAGAATTATTTCCATGGTTACAAAAACCAATTTCACAACATCTCACAAAGTCAAGAATACTCTCAAGTTGGTGCACAACAGTCAGAGTAAAATCAACTGAATAAGTCACATGATGGGGAGGGGCAAGATCTCGCAATGGGTTCACCCGAAACCGTCTTAGGGACGCTCTCAATAGGGTTTAAAAATCTGGAACTATCCACCATTTGCTCTTAGAAATGAAAAAGCTTCTTGGATGAGAAGTGAAATTTCTTCAAGAAACTTATATAAGTCCAGTTGCTTTTCCTTCCAAGCTCCTTAGATTACCATGACCTGGATGACTGAGATGCATACTGGTCACACTCAGGAAAAAGAAAACCTGATTAGTTTGCCAGAAAACATGAAGATCCTGGGACAGAACCAGGATTAATTCATTAAAGCGCGGAGGAGAGGGACAGCTCATGAGCAAAAACAAACCACACTAACACAGTGGAGGTGATGTTATGGGCCTGTAAGGGTGCCTGTGGAACAGTTCAATCAGTGTTCATTGATGATGTGACTGCTGGTAGAAACAGCAGGATGGATTGTGACATGTACAGGGCTACAATTTTTCCTCGGATTTAGACAAATGCTGCAAAACTGATCAGACTTTCACAAGGCAAAGAAATTAGATATCCTTCACCTGATCTCAACCTAACAGAGCAGGTTTGCAGTTCTTAAATACAAAAACTGAATGCAGAGACCCACAAACAAGCAATAAGTGAAGGTGGCTACGGTAAAGGGCTGACAGGGCATCTCGAGAGAGGAACCTCAACAGTACCTGGTGATCTCCAGAGATTGTACCTCAGGTGGTCGTTGACTGCAAATGGTTTTCCCCGAACTATTCAAATTATGTTAGTTAGTTCAATTAAAACTGATCCTCTGAAAAGTTTATTCATAAAGAGCTCAAAAAATACTTTTTAATCCTCTTGAATTTAAGCTGAAAGTCTGCACTTCAGTCACATCTGATTTGATTTAAATCCAAGGTGTTGGAGTACAGACAGGATTAGTTCATAATATGTAAAGACAAGATGAAATACACTCCCCCCCCAAAAAACAACAAAAGTTATTTGTGACAGATGTTTGAAAACAAGTAACACAAACGGTTTTATTTCCAAGAAGAAATGCCGTTACATCACCATTCACATGAAATCAGCCACATTTTTGCTTGAAGACATCAAACAAAGCAAAAATGGTGGTATTTTACGTGAAGGATGGGACAATAAATGCATTGAATTCACTCAGACTGAGGCAAGATAACCAGTGTTTCGAAATCACCCAAAGACAAACTGTTATGCAATTAAAAAACGATAAATATTCACAGAATCTATTTACATTAGGTACACATCTACCACAACTACACGTCTTGCATCGCTTCCAAAACATCAGGTTTATGTGTACTGACTTATTCAAAGATGACTTTATAATGCTGATTTAATGTGTTACGTTACAGGTTAATGCAAACAGGAGACAACACGGGTGATTTCTACCAAAAAAACATTTAAAGTGCAACTACTGATGAGCTTTACCGCATTAGTAACAGATTAGTAACACATTATCTAGCACCCATTGAAAAATGACACCTGTTAAGACGTGATACAGTTAAAGCTGTGCATCACCCAGCTGGGAACAGACACTTAGCTTACATTGTAAGGCTTAAAATGCTGGATCGCAGAACATATCTGTATAGTTTTATTTTGCATAAGAGAGTTCAGTGAAGAATCGCTCAAAGTTAAACATAATTCAAATACATCTCGATACCCCACCTAAAAGTTGGTAATATTTAAAGATCATTCATTGCTGGAAAATATTGATATCAAAACTGATTCATTTCATGAATACATTCAGCAGGTCTCTTAATGCCGCTTTATCATTTATACAAAAAAAATCAGCCTTTCTCTACATTATGAAAGAAGTCCACTGAGTTCAGAAAAGAGCAGCAGTTATTATCCGTGGCCCTGATCCTTTGGCTTTTTCAGACAGGCACATTTGGTGACACTTTCATTGACACACGTGACTCAAGCTACCAATATCAGCAGAAAGCAGAGAAACTTCAAGTAAGACTGTGAAGATGATGTTAGAAAAAGATGCTGTATCCTTAGTCTTTTACATCCAGGTTCCCAGAACAAAAACTCCTGCTTTAATCGACTGTGCCCATGTGAGAATAGCATAGAGGGCAGGTGGATGCACCCTTACCTGCATGGTCCCAGGCAGCGCCTTCACTTAAACCTAACAATGAGAAGGTGTCTGAAGCAAACCGCCTCCTGCCGTGTTGTACATGTGAGAAGAGACGACTTTGACAAAGGCTCCGATGTGATTCGGAGTCCAGAGTTCACATGTGAAGACATCTTTAGTCATGAGTGAGATTTCAGTGTGAGACTCTCAGAGCGTAGATTTGTTTTTGTAGTGAAAGGACGTTTGTTACAACTATTCTAGGTCAGGTTCCAGTTCTTTTTCTACGTCTATCCAGGACCGTTTCTTTGCGCTGGGGAAGTCCTTTCCTAAAGCACCGCGTGTTAAAGGCCTCGACGTCTTGGTGGTAGGGCTTTCAGTTGCCTTAGCGGAGGGATTGCATTTAAGTTTCTCAGAGCTGGATCTGAGGGGACTACTTGCAGGACGCTTAACTGGTGCCGACTTTCTTTTCGGAGGCCTTCCTCTGGGCCGTTTGACTGGCACAGGAATATCTGCTACTTTACCGACATTGCCTGCGAGGTCCTCAGCTTCCATCTTGGTCTCTTCCAAAGTAATTTTTTTACTTTGTTTCTCTTCAAGCAGCACAGATATTTCACCTTTGCTGACACACGTATTGGTCTCCTCTATCACACTACACTTTTCCTTTTCACCCACAGCAGTACTTGCAGGGTTCCTTCGAGGCCTGCCCCTGCCTCGACGGGCTTCTGGAAGGCTTGGATCGACATCGGACTTGACAGAACACACACGATTAAACCTCAAGCGGGCAGCTGGAAGAGTTGTGCTCATGTCTGCACCTGTGCTGCCTTCACTGTTGTTTTCTGTAGCTTTAAGATCCACTGAAGGCACAAACATTGATTTGTTAAGGGTGGCAAGCTCAGCCTGGGGGGAAATTACACCGGAACCCTTCGAATCGGAATCTGAAGATGCTGTTTTGCTCTCTAGGTTATGCCCAGTTTCCGAATCCAAAGGCGGGTCTGATGCAGATATGGTAGCGTCTGATGGATCAAATAGCTTCATCTTAGCTGAAGAGCTAGCATCACCCTCCTCTTCATTCTTCCTTGGTTTCATGACCATGAGTGTATAGAAGCCTTGGCCAACTGTAAGATAAAAAGTACACAAACATACGCAATAATATTATAGTAACACATTTAAATGGAAGATAATTTAAATTTGGTGTATTAACTGATCAAAGTGCTTACTTGGTTTCAGACATGAGGGAAGTATGAGCCTGCCAGTCTTGGAGCGAATAAGAGGAAGAGCCAGAGGCTTTGGAGTGTGAACCTTGGTGCTGGTGTAGTTAGCTGTTGGGGATACAGGTGAGGCTCCTTCTTTGGCTGTGGGGACCTGAGGTGAAGCTTTACTGGGCGGGTCTTGAGACTGCTGATCTGTTTGGGAACTGGAAATGTGGGAACCAGTAGCCTGGTCTGGCTCTCCAGAAGCTTTCTGTTTGACTTCTAAGTTTGATGGAGACTTTTTCTCTTGGACTGAGGCCACATGGTCACCTTGCTCAATTTTCACCTGGGACCGGGGTGCAGCGTTCGCAACCTGGGCTGGAGAGGATACCAGCAGAGGCAGAAGTTTAGATACAGGTGTCTTTGGACAGGATTCAGTTGGAGCTTTTCGCAGGAGAGGCTGGAGCAGGGTTATCATCGTTTTTAAATTGTGTGGAGTTGTGGCTGTGTTGGCCTGGGAAGGAGCCCCGATGTCAGGCTGTACTGAAGATGAGGGCGTGGGGTTAGACTTGGGAGCAGTGGCTTGTAGTAAAGCGGCTCTGGACTGTAGCAGGTGGGAAAAGAAAGGCGTCCACTTCACCGTCTTCTCTTTCTTTTTCTGTTTTTCGCACAGCTCCTTTAGTTTGTGCCTGATCACATTTTGAGACTTTCCTAAAAATGTTATATTTGAAAAAACAGAAAGAAAAAAAAAAAAACTTCAGCACAGGGAGTGAAATGTGCATGCACATATTATTACATGTCTGTTAGTTGAAATTTCCTAAATGTTTTGGTCAGAAAATTAGTGACAACTGATGAAAGCAGATCTGCTGGCGATCAAGTCTCTATGTTGACACAAGAGCAGGATGTCGTACACAAGTGCTGGATAGCAAGCTTCGAGTTATTCTCCATGCAAACTCAGTGCATTCAAACAGTACAAAAACCAGTACAGGACAAGAAAAGGTGCATTAATACAGAGTGTACATACCAGACAACTGAGAGAGTGTCTCTACATAGCCCGATTGTATCTGCGTCAGCATCTTCTTTGTCTCTTCTAGATGTTTGGAGGTCCTAACCAGGCTCTGAATTTCTTTCAGGGCCTAAAAAACACAAAATGGCAAAAACGAGTGTTGACGGCGAGGCCAAAAACTCCCACCTACAGATCTGTGAAAAAGTGTTTGCCTCCTTCCTGATTTCCTATGTTTTCATCAAACAAATTTAAATAGTTGACAAAGACAACACAACTAAACACAAAATGCAGTTTCTAAATGAAGGTGTTTATTATTAAGGGGAAAAAAAAATCAAAACCTACATGACCTGGTGTGAAAAAGTGATTGCCCACTAGACCTAATAACTGGTTGGCCCAGCCTTAGCACGACAAGTACAATCAAGCGTTTGCAGTAATTGGCAATGAGTCTTTTACAGCGCTGTGGGGGAATTTTGGCCCACTCATCTTTGCAGAATTGTTGCAATTCAACCACATTGGAGGGTTTTTGAGCATGAGCCGCCTTTTTAGGGTCATGCCACAGCATCTCAATCGGATTCAGGTCAGGACTTTGGCCCGGCCACTCCACAGTCTTCATTTTGTTTTTCTTAAGCCAATCAGAGGTGGTATTGCTGCTGTGTTTTGGATCATTGTCCTACTGCAGAACCATTGTGCGCTTCAGCTTGAGGTCACAAACAGCTGCTCGGACATTCTCTTTCAGGATGTTTTGGTAGATGGCAGAATTTATGGCTCCATTTCCCACAGCAAGTCTTCCAGGTGCCGAGGCAGCTAAACACCCCCAGACCATTACACAACCACCACCATATTTTACTGTTGTATGTTCCTTTTCTTAAAGCACCTTCATGTTAGTTTGACACCAGATATAATTGGATAAACACCTTCCAAAATGTTCAGCTGTTGTCTCATCAGTCCAGAGTTTGTTTGTTTTTTCCAAAAGAGGCAAAACTAAGATGATCCTTTATGTTCTTTTTGCTCAGCAAGAGCTTGGATGAGTCGTCCCTGGGCTCTTGTGTACTCTTGGTTGATTGGCAATTCCAGGGGAGGTCAACCATTTGTGTATAATGGTTCTCACTTAGGGGTGGGTTTTAATAATCGATTCATCGATTAAAATCGATTCTGGCTTGGATAACGTGAAATCGATTCATTAAAATCCTGAATCGATTTTTTAATATAAATTTATTTTGCCCGAAACGCCAGAATCTCAGGTGAAACCTCACAAAATTTCAACAACCACCAAACAGCTAAGACAGTAAATGAGAGCAGGTACACGGATTCTGCACAAGGACGTAAACACACGGACCCGCGGATCAGAATCAGTGAGATGTCGCCTTTCTCACCCGACGGGCGCTGCAGCTTTAAGCGGCTGCGCGCGCTCCCGCGGACGGCAATCACTTTCTGGCAGACAATCACTTTTTGGCACAACAACTGCACGGACACGGTCGGGGCTGAAAGCCGACAGCTCGCTGATTCTGATCTGTCGGCGGGTCCGCGCTTTGTGTTCACGCCCTTTTTGCGCTGATTCTAAAGCTGTTAGTTTTATCTCTCTCCAAACAATATTGACCGAACCAGCAGCAAAAGAAGATCCAAACTACGCTTCACATAAACATCGTCATGAAATCACTCTGACTTTTACTGTTTTGCTTCCACCACGATAAAATCACACGTCATGCACAGCTCTCTCTCTCTCTCTCTGTACTTCAAGAACAGTTTCCCGTCTAAAAATCTGTTTTCTGCATTATTCGCTTGCTTGTTACGCACAAGTCTACCGTTGTTTACAGCGCTGTCGGCCGCTGGTTTTTTTTTCGTTTTACATACTTCCGAAAAGAAAACCTAATTTCTGCCGTTCAATACTGAACAAATTTAAACTTTTTAAAATTATGCAAAATGCAAAACGCTTAGCCGTGTCTCTAATAAAACCGCTGTAACGTCAGAGGTAACGTTCATATGTTGATTAATGGTTTTCTTTCGTTTTCGATGTACTGCAGAATATTTTTTATAAAATCCCAGGCCAGGAAAACCACCTTCATGTTTTTCTGTGTTTTATCTTCAGCTACTTTGACACGAAGGCATCTGCTGTGACGCTTACACCTTTGATAAAGTCTTGCGTGTGTCAGCTTCCTTTTTATAGATACAAAAATATGTAAATGTACTGATCTGAATTATAATATTTCTGACTGTCAAAATTTCCCAGTTTCAAATCGAATTTAATTGAATCGAATCGAATTGAATCGAATCGTGGATCGAATCGATTCGGGACCTTGTGAATCGGAAACGAATCGATTCTAGAAATCAGTGACGATACCCAGCCCTATTCTCACTGTGCCTCGCTGGAGTCCCACAGCTTTAGAAATCGCTTTCTAACCTTTTCCAGACTGCGAGATCTCAATTACCATGTTTCTCATTTGTTCCTGAATTTCCTTGGATCATGGCATGATGTCTGGCTTTTGAGGATCTTTTGGTCTTCTCCGCTTTGTCACACAGGTTCTATTTAAGTGATTTCTTGATTAAGAACAGTTGTGGCAGTTATCAGGCCTGGGTGTGGCGAGAAATTGAACGCAGCCTTCCAAAGATGTGATTACCAGTTATTTCTTTACTTATTTGTTTACATTTCCCCCCCCTTAATAATAAACACCTTTATTTAGAAATGGCATCTTGTGTTTATTTGTGTTATCTTTGTCTAATATTTAAATTTCTTTTGTGATCTAAAACATTTAAGTGTGAAAAACATACAAAAACAGAGAAAATCCGGAAGGGGGCAACCAAACAAATGTTTGACCTTTTAAATAAGTTTGAGTACAGATTAAAAAAGAGAACTTTCTTTTTGCTGAATATGGGCTACTAAAAACAAACAAAAAAACAACCCCCCCCCCCAAAAAAACAAACAAACAAACAAACAAACAAAACAAAACTAAAAAGACTTCACTGTAAAACTGATTTTTAAAAACTAAACCGCAAGTGTGTCATATTTAAGGACAATTTGACCTAGTAAAATTAATTAACTATCACCATATAATTTTTCCTCTGCAGGCTTCCTTTACTCTTATTTTTATTTGTGCTCTGTGACCTCATGTGCGGCCCATGTATTCCTCTCAGTTTATCAGATTGTAGTGGCTTCTGAATCTAAATGTGACAGTTGTGGGATTTGTTTTCTCATGTTGGTGGCATAAGATGAAGGGGACAACCTGAGATCTGATCTTATGGTGTTTTCACACCTATGGTGTTTAGTCTGTTTAAATCAAACTCTGGTTTGTTTTCCTCCTTGTTGTGGTTGGACTGTGCAGGTGTGAACACAGTAATCACGGTACTGTTTAAAATTAAACCCAGAGGAGTCAGTTTATGGTGTGAACGTGATCCAACCGTGTTCCGAACCAACTGCAGGTGCACGGTACAGGGGAGGAAGGGAAGGTGCTACATATATATGCAAAGGTCTGTATGTGCTAGCAACAGTTTACAAGTTTACAAACTCAAACTGATTCATACCAGAGGAAAGAAACTATACGTGTGAAAACACCCACATGTTTTTCCATTGAGAGGAACTCAAATTTAAATCTTTAAAGGTTTTTTGAAGTATGTAGTCTGATGCAAATACTGTGGTAGTATCTGTACCAACTCTCTGGCACTGGTCACTAAATTTTTATTTGGATGCTTAATGAGAACATGACCTTGTTATTGTGATAAAAAGTATTAAAAAGTAGTAGAAAGTGCACACAACCTTTAGTGGAATTACATTTTCCCATTAGTTGTCTTGCAGTTTCCACTTTAGCTAACCAGAAGGAAAAATGCAGTATGCAGAACTGACCAATGACAGGAGGCGGAGCCTGGGAGCTCTTGGGTCACTCCGTAGGACAGCCTGGAGTTTATCGAAGAGGTTTCGCTGTTCCGATCTTCTCAGCCGTTCTAGCACTGTGTGGTTCTCGCGCCTCTTTTTGTTTTTTGTCTCACCACAATCATTGAGATCCTGGAGGAGACGCAGTGAAAACTCAAAACACACTATACATACTGCCTTATGATACAAAAAACTGTGTTCCTACTATATCTAAATAAAGTGAGGGCAATTAAATACGGCGGTCTAAGCTGGCGCTTGTCTTACCTGGGAGTCGAGTTCCAAAAATGATCCCAAATCTTCTCTGGAATCTCTAAATGATGATAAACAAATTTCAGCTTTGACGGTAAATAACAATTTTATGCTTTAATTTCAACATCCAGATGTTCATTTTTTATTACCGTGATTGCAGCACTCCCTTGGAAACAGCTTTCTTCAGTTTAGCAATGGCCATCTGTTGTTTCACTTCTTCTACAGTCTCAACATCCACCATCTCATCCTGAAGACAACATCAATTTAGTGTTTTTATAATTAGAGTTAAAGATGAACCAATTTGAATTTTTGCACCCAGTTTCAATTTTACATGTATTTAAAAGTTGGACTGATTTGTTTCTATGAGCTTACAGCTGATTTTTTTCTTTACATTTATAATAAACCATTGTCCACTTACAGTTTAGAGGGCCTTCCATTAAAATAAATTACTAAGCACTCAAAGAAAATAAAAAACAAGTAAACTGTAATTCTCAAACTTACATCTTCGTCTCCCTCTCCTTCACTGTCTGATGAGTAGGAGCTTGTGTCTTCTGAAGCGATGTCTAGGTTTGATTCTGCCTGCTTGCCGTTGGCCTCATCGCCCTCGTCTGATGGGATCTTGCCATCACAAACCAGCCCAGGGGAGGAGCTGGGCTCTGCTAATTTGCTGCTTAAAGAGCTCTTGACTGCGTTCACTGTGTCCACAGCAGGACACCCAGCTGCACCGTCTTTTTGTAACAGGATATCATTGTTCGCCATGTTTGATGCTTTTAGATGTCCTGACTGTTGTGCTGCTCCATCAGCTCCGGGCACTGGGAGCTGAATGAGGGTAAAGCCCCCGGGCAGGGGAACCCCAGGTAGCTTCTGTCCTCCGGTGCCCTGGTTGGACGGAGGACAGATCCTGAAAGAATAGGTTCCACTCTGTCCTAAAAAGCTGGGGCTTTTCAGTGATTGTGAGACGGTGAGCGAGACAGGCGAGGATGAGGAGCTGCTCTGGAAGGAAGAGTCTGACTTGTGCTGGCCTGAGGCAAGTGATTGGACAGAGCTGATGTTGGATGATTTCTGTGACTGTTGCCCCAATGAGATACGTCCCTTGCTCTGAAGGCATGGATGGAATAAGAGAACTGAAAAAAAGAAAAAACTAGTTCAGCATGATGAGATGATAATATCTGCATTATTTTAATATAACTGTGTTTTTAGTGATACATGTTTACTTCTATTCTATTTGATTAAGTTGATGTCACTTCTTGAGGTTCATCTACCCTCTATCAATTCTAATGCTTTAACAAATCATCTGGTCCTTACCACATCCTAAAATTATGTAAATACAACCCCAGATGACATCTTACACCATCCTATTATTTATTCAACAAAAATTAAGCTAAGAAGGAAAAGCAAACTAAGTCTAAAAAAGTCTAAGCACTCTTTTACTGCTTCAGTTGAAACTGAGAGAAGAAGCCATTTGCTGATAACCAAAGGCACTTTATTAACTGATCATCAGCAAGGTTGAGCACCTCTATAAAAGCAGAAGGTTTGGTAGTTTGCATGTCTAGCGCATTCACAATTCCAAGGAGGAAAGACATCAGCAGTGACCTTAGAGAACCAATTGTTCCCCATCAGTCTCTGATGGCTTAAAAGACCATGATTCTACAGTAAGAATGATTATTTACAAGTAGAAAACATCAAAGACAGCTGTCAATCTTTCCAGGAGTAGATATCTCCGAAAATTCACCCTAAGGTCAGACTGTGCAATGATCGGAGAAACTGCAAATAACCCAAGTAGTTCATGACAGTACAACAAATACTGTCATGGCTTGTTTGGGAGGGTTGCGGTGAGAAAGGATTTTCTCTCTAAAAAGAACACGGCAGCACAGCTCAAGTTTGTGAAGTTGCATCTGAACAAACCACAAGGAACAATGAGACTGGAAAGATCAAAGTGGAGATGCTGATTGTCATAAACCACAGCACCATGTTTAGCCTAAACCAAATACCAACTGTCAAGCATGATGGTGTAGGGGTGGTAATTTGGTATTGTTTTGCAGACACATGACTAGGAATTGGAATTGAGAATCGGTTCTTGTAGAGAACTGGAAAAAAAGTGGATATGGACATTATTTTATTTTTATTGCACAAAAGGATGAGAGTGCGATTGTAAAGTGGAGACTGCTCTAGGACAGAAACAAGCCACTGCTGAACTTCAACAGGTAACAAACTGATGACCTCAGTTTCTACCGGCTCATGTTTCTACAGTAGAATCACCATGACAACCGCTTTAAAATCTGTACTGGTTTTCATCTTTGACTTGTGCTGTCGGCTTTGTGTACATACCTAAATACTAAGAGAAAGATCACGCTTGTCCTCATCGGGATAGGCGTTTGTGTTGGTGTGTGGGGTTGTAGCCTGTATGTTTATATTTTTAAATGGCAATTATGAGACAGTGTGTTTCAGATCATTTTACAGAGTAACATGAAAGCAACGTAACGAGTAGTGTAACGACTGTTTTTACCGTGGGTGTAATTAACTAACGTACTGCATTACTTTTGAGAAAAGTGTTCTGCATATATGCAATATTTTTTTTAAATAATGACCCCAACACTGATCACAACAAATATCTCCAAAATTCACAAGATTTGAACACTCAGCATGTAATTAATTTGCATGAATGTAATGTCTTTGATATGCTGCTTAGAGATGGTGGTGACTCTCAAAGTGGAGCCAATGAGAATCAATAAGGAATCGGAATTGCTAAATTCTTATCAATTCCCAAGTTACTGTATGATGGGGTGTACTTAGCTTTTCACACACATTTCTGCTATTCACGTGAGGTGGTATTTCAGAATTTTATAGCCTGGTAAGAATCAAATGTTTTTATTATGCACTAAATCTCAGAAATAAAAGTGGTGGACTTTTTTCACATGACTATACTAAAAACAGTTTTAGGTTATGCTCAGCTATAACACGTGAAAAACCACATTTACTAAGAGCCTTTCCAAACAGACAGTCCTGTTTTTCAGCGTCATGTCCTTTAAGACGATGATAAAGACAGTGAATATCTTAAGCACGCAGTTACAAATTGCTTCACAGTTTGAATAAAAACAAACATCGTGCATAGTATCTCTATTGGTTTATATGCACACACACTTACATGCAAGTATTCGGTGTGAATTACAGGAATGGGTGATGAACCAAGGAAAAGCTAAAAAGAGTTTTCAGCAGTCAAAAGGCAAACCACTGATTTAACTGACTTGATGGGCTGAGGAAGTGAGTTTCAAAATTTAGCTGCTACAACCTCAAAAGCACAGTCAGCTCTAGCACTGCTGCAGAGAAAGGACCTGAACAATTTAAGGCTTTGCATGTGATTTTTAAATGAATTCTGATTTTCACTAGAAAGCCAGAGAAAGGAAGAACAGGCAGCACATTTAGGAGGTGGTAGTTTTGAATATGTAAAACAAAGTGCCTCTGCTGTAGTCTAGCAACAGAGACAACCTTACCTGGTGACGGCGTTAGTGTCTTCAGATCAGTAGTTTTCCTTGCAGCGATATTTGGACTGACTAATGAGCTTGCAACTTTTACGGCGCCAGTTTTTGGAATGCTGGTTTTATGTGTAGAGTCTGATTTCTGAGAATTTTTCTGAGGAACATCAACTGAAGCATTTAGTCGTCCTGTGACGTAGGCAGCAAGGCGGTTAGCTGGATGCAAAGATCCCATCTTTCCAAGCTGGAGTCTGGCCTGATTGTAGGATTTGCCATTTACCTGCAGAGGAAGGAATGCATATGTATATTTTAGAAAGTATCTGTATATTTCAGCTGGTGTAGCTGTGTGTTTGTTAGTCCTTAAATAGCCACAAACTGTTATCTTTTCCAAAGGATAAATCCAATTACTGAATGCAAATCTCATTTTTTTCCCCCCTTCAACATCCAAACCTCAGTGCAAATTTTTTCCAGTGACAATCTCTAACGGAGAATTTAAAAATTCCCAGGCACATGGATGTATTTGATACAACTTTACAAAGCCCTTACCTGTATAAGTCCAGGTGCTTGGCAACCAGCAGGTTTTCTCTCGGCTCTCAGCGTGCCAGCAGGCATCACTCCACTCAGAAAGGGTGTCACTCCAAACCACATCTGCAGCTCTTCGATTTGGCCATCTTCCTCCTCTGCATCAGTGTTCTCATCAAGGCCTTTACTGGTATGCATTTCCTCATCACTGTCACATTCATCATCATCATCACAATCACTGGCTTTTGATGGTTTGCTAATTTGCACCTATAAAAAAAAAGTACAGAACTTTGTCATATTGGAAACTGTAGAGAACGCCGTACATCACGTCATCACACGAAAAAGCAACAAAGCAAAGAAAGTGAGGACAAATGTTCCAACAGTCAAAAGCAGGATTATTAGACACCCAGCAGATAGCAGCCACTCAGGAAGCCACTGCAACATGGGAAGTGCCCAAACAGTAGTACCCACAAGGGCCATCTGAGGCCATCTTCCAAAGCTGGTCAAACTCCATAGATGCCGATGTTAAAATGGCGGACCAAATCACAACAACAGTCGCCCACTCAGTGGAATTAGAAGGCGACCATATGCCACATGCAGCCCTTTGCTCTCTCTTGCCCTCTGCTTTCCTGTCACTCTTCACTGTACCCTTTCAAATAAAACCGTAAAAAGGCCCAAAAAATAAATACATTTTTGTTTCTGTAGCTAACTACACCCAAACTGTAAAGAGTGATTTTTTTTCAACAACTTATCCATTTAAACAGCATTAAGGGTTCAAATTAGAATTATTATAGGCATGGTAAGGTGTGAGCAGACATAGCCTGCTGTAACCAGTAGGTGCACATATTGTTTGTACTGCCTAATACAACTAAATACAACTGCTCCTGACTTTAGGCATCAAAACATGATTTCACAATCCAGTGGGTAACTCTTTCTAATATAGTCTATACTAGAGATGGACCGATCCGATATTACGTATCGGTATCGGTCTGATACTGGCCTAAATTACTGGATCGGATATCAGAGAGAGAGAAAAAAAAAGTAATCCGATCCATTAAATATCAAAAAAGCGCCTCACAAAACTTGCGACATGGCATAACTCGGCTCATAACTGTAGCACGTCGGAGCAGTATGCATCACGTGATAGAGCGGCTGTGGCGTGCGAGACCTGTCGGCGGTCTGGTTGAGTATTTGGAGCCTCGCTACCAAACCGGCATTTCATCTCCGAGAAAGTTATCCCAGAGAAACGTAAAGATGTGTAAGTTCATCTCTGAATGTTTGTAAAGCATTCCAGCGTTAAGCTTAACAACCGATATATGGAGCGACTGCCTCTTCTCTCTCCCTCCCTCTCCTGCTGCTACTTCAATCGTGAAACTGATTAATGATCAGCTGATCGGCTTTTCTGTCGCGAGGCCGTCTCTCTTGTTTATCGCCCACTTCGCGCCAGAAAGAGGAAACCAGCAGCTGAACAACAGCAGCACGCAGCTTGATAATCTGTTGTTAGAATTTATTTAATATTACTTTGTACACCAGGATCTTTTTCTACGTAGCTGACGGCTGGTAACTGTGCAGGGGCGGATCTAGCAAAGTTTAGCCAGGGGGGCCGATAGGGCATGAACAGGGAAAAGGGGGCACAAAGACATACTTTTCTTTCTTATTCTCATTTAAAATATCTAGCTTTTAATAAATAATTATCTGAATCTTACACCCAAAGTTTTAATCTGTTGTAAAATGTATAGAAGTCCATTACTGTATATAGTAACTATTAAGTCTAATATACCCTAGTAAGCTATAGTACTTTTTCCTTTGGGAAGGTACCATCTGTGCAGTCTGCAGTTCTGTTGAAGAAAGATGTTGAATCTATTTAATTATTCTTGAAAAATAATTGATTTCTGTGCATTTTTTTTTTGCTGGGAGTTTGCAACCCTATTAGTTAGGTTGCTTACTCTTTAAAATACCAGAATAGGGAGGATGGTTCAGGTTTAAGTTTATTAGATTGATCAGTATTGCTGAACTATGACATATTTTGGGTGCAGTGTATTTTTTGCATACAGGTATAACAGAATAGCTTTAGTGGGTTTTTTTTTAAACTTGAGTATGAACTTATACAAAATGCAGCAAGATATTAAAAAAACAGTTTTATTGATTAAAAAACACACTATATCGGATTCATATCGGTATCGGCCGAAATCCAAATTTATGATATCGGTATCGGACAAAAAAAGTGGTATCGTGCCATCTCTAGTCTATACCCAAATCTTCAGTACCTGGTAGGTGACGATGGAGCCGCTGGGCTTCCGCATAATGATCTTGCTGATTGGCCAGATGCGGTAAGGACCAATGTAGAAACGTTGGGAAAGCTGATCATGATTCATCCGCTGACATAAAGCCTCCAGGATCATCCTCTGGTCGTTCTGCCACCGACACACTGACTGGATCTGTATTTGCTTCCTTGCTCCTACTTCACTACATGCAGT
This sequence comes from Pelmatolapia mariae, assembly GCF_036321145.2. NCBI lineage: Eukaryota > Metazoa > Chordata > Actinopteri > Cichliformes > Cichlidae > Pelmatolapia > Pelmatolapia mariae. The sequence continues at coordinate 70,812 of NW_027051790.1, forward strand.
TTCCTGAGATGCGTTTTCACCTGGAGGTTACAGGGAAATATGTTTTTAAACAACTACAAACACCTTTAATATCCCACTTCACTACAGTGCAGCTATTTTTCTTACCTGCTTTGTTAACAGTTGGTAAAGTGCTGTAGTACTTGTCAGTGGTTTTTTGTGGTTTTGTTGGGGCGTTTGGTGCAAAGATCTTAGGCTCTATGGTGACTTGAGGAGGCGGCTTGCTATTGAACTCTCTTACACGAGCACATGTCATCATGCTCTCCAAATACTTATACACTGGATCCTTATCTTCTTCACGTATCTGCAATGAAGATTTTAGTCTCTTTTTAATGAGATTACAGGACAAATTGCAAACAAATACAAAGAAAAACTTCTTTGTTTTGTTTTTCGCAATTGACGAACTTAGCAATTATTAATATGGCAAAATAATAATCTTCAGCATCAGCATTTAATTAAAAAAAAAAAAAAGCTGTTGAAAAGCAATTTTATTTTACCGGTTGTGGAAATACACTGTTGCGTTTTTGGACCTTTGGTGTAACCACATAGAGGGGTGCAATTTTTGGAATAAAAACTGCTTCTGGATCCTCATCACTGCCATTTCGCTTCCACAGTTTATTAGCATGTGAGCCTTGGCGAGGCTGGACCACGTGTTCCATATTAGTCATCGCTGGGGAGGGCAAAAAGTATCTCATTAACACTTGTGACCAAACTGAGCAAAGAAAGACTCTGAAAGACTGTGGTCAGAATCAGGGAAAAAATCTTCAACAACACACAAATGATACTGAAATAACTTGAACTCGATCTTACAGTAAACAGGATGTTCTTGGCTCTCCCCTGTGGACGTCTGCTTAGTGATCTTGCGTTTGAAGCAGGCACAGCCAAACATGCATTCAGGCCGCCTGCAGTGGAGATGGCCTCTGTTCAGGTGCTGCAGACTGGAACACACACAGCCGAGTCTGCAGAACTCTTGACCACATTCAGGTCCAGCAACTTTATTTGGAGAAGTGGGTACTTTCAAGATCTGGCTGGGCTGCGTCTGATTAAAATGAGAAGTGAGAGTCATCAAAAGAGTTTGAAAAATCATTTTGCGTGCTTTTCTTTAATGTACCTCCTTTACATTTGATATTATAAAAGCCAGGGTGACTTTTAAAATCATCACTACAGAATGAAACAATGAAGTCATCACTGACATGCCAGCCCATGACATTCCTGCACTTCCTGCAGAGGACAAACATGCTACATACCTGTTTTGTCAGTACTACAGTCAGAGCAGCTGACAGCCTCTCTGTAGTCAGCTGTGTTCTGCTGAGGCCCTGGTTCAAAGCTGCCGTCTCCATTTCGAGCAGCTTGTGCTGGAACTTGGTGAGCCCCGAAGGTTTGTACATCGGCCCCTGGTTCTGACCAAAGCTCATCTCTGACAACCTGAGGAAGAAACATGAAATGAGCAGATAAGAATTGTTCATTGAAAAGATGCACTGATGTGAAGCAAAACTACATTATAAACAGCTGTAGGAAAACAGTTACAGGACTAATTACAAAGCAAGGAAGCCTATGTATATGCCCGCCAATGTAGCGGGGAAAAGGGGGTTACACGATCAACAACTGCAGTCATTTGCACTGGATGTGGCTGGATTTGGATAACCCAAAAACTACAGTATGGGTGAGAAGGAAATGGATGAGAATTATAACCTTTGATTAAAAAAAAAATAAAGATGTATAACCACCCAAACAAACTGATTAAAAAAAAGTGAATGGACTGAAAAGATAAATTGTGAAAAATAATTTCATGACTCACAATGTAACATTTAGTTTTTTTTTCCCTCTTTCTATTAATTTTATCAATTATATTTCTATAAATACAATCTTAATATCAATTTAATAGATAATATGGATTCTACATTGTTCATAAACAGTCTACTATAACGCAGTAGTTTTATGAAACTCATAAACAACTAATAAACAACTAGTGAAGAAAATACTGATGGCTGTCAGTGTTACCTCTCTGTTGTTGTTGCTACCCCTCCTAATAAGCCCCTTTTCCATTAGTAACTACTCAGATCGACTCACCACGGTTCGCCACGGCTTTCAGGGTTTTCCATTAGGTCATAGCACCTGGTACCAAGTACTAAAATAGTACCTGCTCGGCCGGAGTTCCAAGTGATCCAAGCAGGTACTAAAATGTGACATCGTCAGACTGCATGCCACCGATTGCCTGGTCAGTGGCATCATTCGATAAGTCATGAGAGTGTCGACCATACAAATTAGGTGGTATTTGATTGTCGAGTCGAGTTGTGGCGAGTCGATCTTAGTAGGTACTAATGGAAAAGTCCCAATCCTAGGTGACTTCCTTCTTTTTTTTCTTTTTTTAAATAGAAAAATTGACCTCTAACTTTGACCTTCAGACCAAGGTCAAACTGAGATTCAAACTCCTCTGGGACTTTTAGTAGATTCACCTATGGTATGGTTTTAAAATCCTAGGTAGACTAGTTCTTGAGTTATCCCTTTCACAAACTTGGGTGTCCACACCACCCACCCAACCGTCAGGGTGACGACAATATCCCATCGGCTTTTTATGGCTGAGGGGTAAAAAGCTTTTGGTGAATAAATTGAAGAATAATTTAAAGTGCATTAAAGTCACAAAAGAAAGAAAGTCCTGAGAGTGCAGGTGGAGAGTTGAAATTCACTTTAAGCTGGTACCAAGACAAATATGATAAAACTTGCAGCTAGGTTTTGAAAAGCATCAACTAATACTAAACCTGTACTGTAGTTACGTACAAAACAATGTAGGTAACTACAGTAAATCAGTATATTTAGAGGGCTTTCATAAATACAAATACAAAAAGTCAGTATCAGTGATCATCGTGACATTTTTTCCATTTTGAAATGAAAAATCTTTGGTTTTGTTGTATCTATTTTACGAGAAATGTCACCTTAGAAGAATTATAAATTCTTACTATTGCAACAAAGTATCGATTCTCAACTCAAATAACCTTTAGCCACACCAGTAGCCAATCAAATTCAGAACACAAAACATATGATCAAATGTGACTAAATCCAAAATATATCCTTACCTCTGTGAAACTCCCTGATTCTGGGTATTACTAGAACCACGAGCATCACTTGGATGCCTCAGCGAGGATGCAGCCTGGAATGTGAATTTAGCTCCTGCTTGATGGGGGGCTGCTGGCGTGGCCAGCGGAGGAGCAGGTGACGTCAGAGCAGAATAGAGCAGTGGTTTGTGGGATAGGGGACAAGGCCTGTTGGCCCCCACTGGGAATTTCGAAGGAGCCTTTCGATGCTTGAGAACGCTGTCCAGGGTCTTTACATAGCTGGAGCTTTTAGCGGGCAGCTGATAGGACACCGAGCCTTCTGGGTTTGTAGAGAAAGCAGCGGCGCGCTCGCTGATTTGCTGAGCTTCGCTTTCCAAGTACTCATCCAACATGTTGCTGCAGAAGGCAGAGAGGTTCTTTTGTAATCCTTTTTGAGAGAAAGAAGAAAGAGACTTTAATTTATTGAGGAAGAATAATGAATCAGACACAAGTACTTTCAGCTGGTTTCAGCTCAGTTAATCTTTTGGTAATTAGAATGACTACACTAATCCCACGGCATGATAAAAGGAACACTGCAGCAACAATATGACGAGCAGCCCTTACCTTCACCGTTGGAAGAAGATGTTTCCTTGCCTTTTACGAACTTGTTTTTCCACCCCTTTATTTTCGTCATGTCACTTGTCTTTCCCGTTCTGGAGATGAAGGGTAGTGCCTCATCTGTGCAGCAAACATAATGCCTTTAGTTACAGGTCACAGCACACTATTATGTTTTAACAATGCCAGCCTGGGTTCTGCAGCAGAAACACAAATTTTAATCAGAATTTGATGCCAATTTTATTCTCTTTGCTGAAGAGAAAATTGTACTCCTTCAAGTTCAGCTGTTCTTTTCTTATCTGATCGCCCAAGAGCCATCACCTAATCACTTCTGTCTTGACATTATGCGAAGGTTTAATGTGGCATGACTGACAAACTCATCAAGAAAGATCTGCAACCTCATATTACACACACCCTTTGAAAACCCACACAACAAATCTCAACTCCTAAAAAAGAATCTGAGATTTCCAACTAGCTTTTCGGTCTCTGCGTCATAGCAGCTGACGTCACCAGTGATGGCTGTCATCACTTTGGCTTGAATGTTTGAAGCTAGTGAAGGGTACAGAGGATGTTTAAAATTCCAGTCAGTACCCGACTCCTTATTACAGGAGTACCGATAAGCACCCGGGGAAATGGTGCTTTTTGTACTTTTGTGAGTTTAATTCATTCCAATAAAGCTGTTAAAACATCCTCTTACAATGACGCTGCATGTGATCACGTCTAAAGTTCTTTACTTTACTGGAAAGAAACAGAAAAGCAGCTAAATTCAACACACCGAATCTTAGGGCCACACTCAGTATTTTTAAAATAGATCTCTAGTTAGGACTGGGAGACTTTTCGTGCTTCGGTTTTCAATACTTTGCGAAATTCTCCTAACAAGTGACCAGCAGCACTAAGCGCTTCATCAGTGTATTGCAATCAGACACGTGAATCAAACTTGCTTTAAATCGAAGGATACAGCCATCCATGGCACACCAATTCCCCAAGTTAGTCAATATGAACTGAGTAAGTCTGCTTTGAATCTAGTGCAAGCTTTACTAAAAGGCATAAAGAATTAAAAGTTTGTGATAATTAATTCATTGCTCATAGCAGTTATCGTGCCAAATCACAACAACAGTCACCTCGAGATACTTTATATTAGAAGCTAAAGACTCTATAATAAAAGAGAGAAACCTGGAACAATTAGGTGTCGTCTTATGAGCAAGCACTTGGCGAGAGTGGGAAGGAAAAACTCCCTTTAAACAGGAAGAAACTCCACCAGGCTCAGAGAGGGACAGCTGTCTGCCGTAACCGGTTCAGGGGTGAGGAGAGGGGCACAGCACATTTAGAAATTTAAAACCCCTTTAAAAGCCTGCTTTACACTAAAATAACATACAATAAACGGGTTCCTGAAAACATCCTGCTAAATACATTCAGAGTTTTACATGAAATAACCCAACAGCAACTAATCGTCCAATCACAGCTCCAGAAATCAGCAGTTTCCAAAAGTTTGACAGAAGACTTAAAAACAGTCACAGCGGATGAGGTCATCTGGGAGGTCATTCCAGAGTTTTGGTGCAACAACAGCAAAGCTCCCTTTGAAATAAGCTTTAACTGTGGGATGAGCAGGAGTGATCGAGAGGCGGGCCTTAACAACCTTTTAAATATTTCTATGACTTTTTAAGACTGGATTCTGTCATGCAGAGGGAGCCAGTGCAAAACTGCTAACACTGGAGTAATAAGATCTCTCTTTTTCCAGTCAAGAATCTGGCTGCAGCATTTTGGGCTAATTGTAAATGGGCAAGAGATGATTGACTAAGTCCGGCGTACAGTGCATTACAGTAGTTCAGTTAAGATGAAACAAAGCAATGTATAACTTTTACAATATCAGAAGATTTAAAAAAAAAAATGTGTCTGGAGGAAACTGCTCTTGACCACTGCACTTGTCACATCACTATCAGAGACACCTTACCAAACATGCACAAACCTGCTGAGCATGAAGTTTAAATATTATGAATGAAATATTATTAGTGGGCTTATAACTGCGTCAAACGTAGATATGACCACTTGCTGTGTAGCTTTGTGACTGCACCAAGTAGTTGTTAAAAAAAAAACGCAGAAAAACTCGTTTTATATAAATCACACAAAAATCACAAAATCACAGCTTTTACAAAAGGTGCCTCCTTGTTTAGATATTATCAATCACTATTCAAGAAGTCTAATGTGACTCGCTCTAATTTGCCACTGACATCTCCGCCTACTGCGTACCATTTAAAGGACTTTTCCGACAGTCTCATGTTGATTAGCTTTCTGCAATACTTAGACTACATAAAACAAGTAAAACTCAACAAAAGTTACCTATTGTGTGTACACCTATTTTCTTACTATGACAACAGCATACGACAAATTACTCATAAGATATTGTGCAAAAGAAGCAATCGAAGGACCTCGATCAAACATGCACAAACTGTCAAAGATTCAGCCCAACTTACCACCAGGAGACACAGTGGTGGTCTTGCTGTGTTCTGGAGGTGGTAGTGGGAGGGAAACACCCAAATACTGCAGGTCAATGGACATAGTGAGGTCTAAGGAACTCAACTTCAAGCCCACTGAGAGAAACGGCAAAAACAGTGAGAGTGTTTTGGGTTGGTTTTCTTGTGCTTTAGTTTATTTTATAAAACTTAGGTAACAACTTGAAAGACTATGCCCGTTGTATACTCACCCTCCTGCAAGACGGGATGGATAACTTGTCTGCGTTTGTGGACTCTGAGCTCATTCAGCAGCGCAGTCTCGAAACGAGCCATCTTCTCCTCATCGGTCTCTGGATTCACGTCCACTGTCAACACCACAGATACAATTTTAGATTCGGGCATACAACATTAAAAATGTATATCAAAGATTCCACAATAATATTTAAAGAAAAACAGGGTTTTAATAAAAAAAGGCACAAAAATATTTATTCCATAGTTTAATCAACTGAAGAAAAAGAAAGAAAGAAAAGAAAGAAAGAAAGAAAGAAAGAAAGAAAGAAAGAAAGAAAATCCTCACGTTGGTCGCTTGTTTGTGTCGGTGGTGCTGGGGTTGTTAGGGAAGCCGGAGATGCTGACGATGAGGTACTGACCATCTTGTTCCTGACATGAACCTCAAGAGCTTGCTGTGACATAAAAGAGCATTAAAGCTTAAAGAACCACCCCTCCCTTTATTAAATGAAACTACACCCTCTGGAGACATGCCGATGTGCTCTGAGCATCCAATGCAATCACTTTCAGTGTTTTACCTTTGAGGTGAACGACACAAACAGCAGGCCTTCTATATCATCCATCTCCGGTTGCATAGCGCCTGTCAGTGATGGGCTGTGGACGACTGTGGAGGAGGCTGCTGCAGTTTTACACTCTCTTCCCCGGGAATTTGCCCAACGTCTGTTCATCCTCTTCCTCCTCTTACAGAATCGAGGTGATGATCCAGGGGTAGACGTTGAGGAATTAGCAGTCACAGATCTTGCTTTAGGCGACATCCATACTTTTAAGCCCTGCTGCACCTCAGGGGCTACACTGGTGGCAGCGCTTTCTTGCTTGGGTGCAACAAGCACAAGCTCACCAAGAGCATGTTTGCCTCTTATGCAGGGGACATATGGTTCATCTTTTCTAGCAGGTTTAGACATTATGGGCTTCAGTACCAATCGGGTCTCTTGCACATTTGATAGAGAAGCAGAGTCATTTTGACTGTTTGCACTGTAAGACACATAAAAGTTAATATTGGTTATTGATACCAAACAAGTGGATTTAATCATGATCTCAGTGCAAAATCCTTTCATTTGAGGTGGAGCAGCATGTGGCAGTGGCATTTTAATAAGCTATTTCCAGCTGTTTAACTGGCAATTTCACAAATTCCTACACCTAATGAGGCAGTCAAGTAAGAAATTAATAATGCATGCAATCCAATACAAACAGCTTGCAAAAATGTTCTGATTATTATACTTTTATATTGCATTCAGACAACTGCAATATTTGTATTATTATATGAAGTATTTCCTCAATTAAATTTGAAGAGTTGCAAAATAAATGAATCAGAACTTGTGCAAATATTCTGAGTTTATACGCTGCAGTCGTTTTTTGCAGCGATTCACCGCGTGCTGTTCCACTGTGGTGTATTCTATGTAACACACACACACACACACACACACACACACACACACTATCAGTTTATAGACTCATCGGCCACTTCATTGGGGAAACCTGTTCACTTGCTCAGTAACACAAACATCTAAACAGCCAATCGCATGATAGCTACTCAGTGCATTTAGGCATGTGGAAATGGTCAAGTCTACCCACTGGAAGTTCAAACCAAGCGTCAGAATGGGGAAGAAAAGTGATTTTGAATTTGAATGAGGCATGGTTGTTGGTGCCAGAATGGCTGGTCTGAGTATTCCAGAAAATATTGACCTACAGAGAATTTCCCCACACACCTATCTCTAGGATTTACAGAGAATGGCCCAAAAAAAGAGAAAATAATCCAGTGAGTGCCAGCTCTCTGGGTGGAAAATGCCTCAATGATGTCAAAGGTCAGAGGAGAATGGAAAGACTGCTTTAAGCTGACAGGAAGCCAACCACATGCAGAAGAGCATCTCTGAATGCACGACATGTCAAACCGTGAAACACAACACACTGACTGCCAATTGGACATTAGAAGCCTGGAAAAACATTGCCTGGTCTAATAATTGTCACCGCTTCTGATGGTGGTGTAACGGTCTGGGGATTTTTTTCCTGAGCAGACCAGGGCCGCCGTATGTCACGAATCATCTCAGACTAGTTTCTTGAACATGACAATGAGTTCACTGTAATTCAGTGGACTCAGCAATGACCAGATCGCAATCGAGCAGAGCAAATTTGGGAGGATGTGCAGCAGACAAATCTGCAGCAACTATTAGCCCTTTTCCACTAGCACCTACTAGGCTTGGCACGGCTCGACTCGACTCTGTTTTGGTTGTTTTTCATTACATTTGAGTACCATCTAATGTGCGTGTGGTCGTTACAGCAATGCGGCCAAAAGTCCCACGATGTCATTTGTATGCTACACGAATGCCACTACAAAGGAGGACGTTGAAGCAATGGCATACCCGCTGTTTGTTGTATGTCTTTTTGGCAGACTTAGGAACCAGGGTGTTTTTTGTGTAGCCATTTCCCTCATTGTCAAGTTTAAAAAAATAGTGGTTTGGATTTTCGTAAGGAGACACCCTCATGACTCACTGAACGATGTCACTGACGGGCCAATTGGTTGCATGCAGTCTGTTGACGTCATATTTTTAATCACCTCAGACTGCTTGGATCCCCAGCAGAGTAGGTACTAAAAAAAATATACCTGGTACTAGATGCTAGCACCTAATGAAAACCCCCCAAAAACAAGCTGAGGTGTGCCAAGCCGAACCGACCCGAGTAGGTACTAGTAGAAAGGGGCTATACGTGATACCATCATGCCAATATAGACCAAAATTTCTGAGGAATGTTTCCAGCACCTTGCTGCCATGAAGAATTAAGGCAGTTCTGAAGGATAAAGGGAGTCCAACCCAGTACTAACGAAGTGTAACTAACAAAGTGGTTGGTCAGTTTAGTTGTCTTTAAGTGATCCGTTTGATCATGTAGGATTTTTAGGTCAATTAAACACATAGAATATAAATGTTTAGTTACTCCTGCACTTATAATTACCTAGACTCCATCACAACAACACAAAAGTATAGCACTTACATAAAAGTATAATAGGTAGTAACAGCGTGTCAATACAAAAAACGCATTTCTCGCTTTTTTGCTGTGACAACACAGCAATTTGCCAATGTTAAAACAAAGGAAGAAACAACACAAAACCCACCTCAGATCCAGTACCTCCTCATGGTTTTCACTGGGTTCGGCGGGTTCGATCACTGTGGGCTGGTATTCCGTCTTCACAATAGCTTGAACCTCTCTAGCGATTCTGTTCAGACGGGGGTTGTTCCCGTCCTCCCTAAATCCCTTTGCAAACGGGTTGTGATTAATTTTCAGCTGGGTAATCCGAAAGTTCTGATACGTCGTCACAGCCATAAATTCAGTTTGTGGAAAAGTAAAGGTCATGCTTTCATGTCCCATAACTACAGGCTTGTCAGCTGTGGGCATGCCTCCATCTGGAACAGGTATTATGTGAAGCCTAGGAATGTAGCGATGCATGGAGTGTAAGACTATATGACCATCCTGGTCTTGGGAGTTATTGGTCAGTTTGAGCTTGTAGAAGGACACCAAGCTGTTCATCCAATCTGAGCCGCGACAGGGTGAGTAATGGTGTGAAAATGCTCGGATCAGACCTTGGTTTTGATGTTCTGCTCGCCCGGTGACTTCCCATCTGGATGCACTCCAGCGGTACCTGTACTGACCCGATGGGACTATGGACAGGACCAGACTGTACTGCTGATTGGGATCCAGGCCAGTCAAGCGGTATCGGCAGTACGGGAACATGCGTCGGCCCTGCTTAGTGAGAATCATCTCGGTCCCACACTTGTAGAACTGCTTCCACACGTTGTTGTTTTTCCAAAACGACACTCACACCTTTGAAGGTCAGCACTGCAGGAAAGTCTTTTTCCATGTCCGTGTTGCCAAATGTGGTCGCGGGCAACGCAGATGACCATGTGTTGATTCAGGCATATTGACGATGCTCGTTTTCGTGCACGTTAGGGAGTCTGATGCGGATGTTATATGCAAGGCTTCTGGGCTTTTTTCAACAGTTCCTTCTAAGGTAGAAGCTGATGTTACTGCAGATTTAGCCGGGCTAGCTTCAGCAGGTGAAGAAACAGCAGCGCTGGAATCATTACTCGCCATGGAGACAGCTTTGCTCTCAATCACTGTATCACTAGTGAAATTAGGTCTTGTCAAGGTTGGGAACGGAGGAGCTGAAGAAGCAATGGAAGCAGGAGGAGCGGAGAAGGGCGCATTAAGCAAGGTGCCCTTCTCACCTTCCACTGCCTGGTTTACCTCCATGGGTGGGAGCTCAGAGTCTAAGGCGGACATCACCGGTGGCTCTGATCATCACACTGCATGAGACACCTGACACACAAACAAAAAAAGACAGCGTTATTTGTACGGTATAACAGCGTTCAGAGGTACAACATGCATTACATTGATACAATCTAACCAGCAGAATTTAATTTTAAAGACAGAAAAACAAAATGAAGAACATAATATAATAGAATATAATATAAACAATGATCAGAGAGGATGCAATTAGAACTCATCCAAGCAGAACAAACAGTGGCAGGAAGGAAAGAGGAGCCTGGAAAGCTGCACCCAGAAATGTAAAGACTTGATTACAACCAAAATGTGCCGATCAACTCAGAGACCGCTGAAAATGCGTGTTTACTTAAAGAAACCAAACAGGGATGCACCGATGCATCTAAAGAGCAGTGGTTTTTGCTCTTGCTGACTGATATCTGACTGATACTTGAAAAAAGAAGACATTAACCAATGCCAGTTGCCGATGTTTATCTGCTGTGCCTCATCAATTTTGTCCCTAAAAATGTTCAAAGATGGCCTGATGGAAAGATAAAAGACTCGTATACTGTTCAGCTACTTTATTATTGTGAAGATGTGTTTGTTTACCATACACAAAATGGTGAAGTAAACAATAATAACAACAACAAAATATACTGATGTTCACCTCAGCAGATCTCTGTTCAGCACTACTGAGAATTGGCTAATCGCTATAGGGTGTTGCAACAGTAAGTGTTACAAATGACAAGTCCAGCATATACTGGGCTGCTTAAAGACACAGGCATTATTCAAGGCGCTGACACAAGTACTGTAAAATCAAATGAAGACTCGAGATGAATGTAGCTCATCTTAAGTGTAAAGACTTGATATCGTGTCAAAATTAAATGATCTCCGGCCACTAGTTTCTGTGACTGCCGGCTGTTTGAATGTTTTGTAAGCAAACCAGACCAAATTTCAAGACATCTGATCTGCACGAATCATAAAAACGTCCCTTTGTGTTCGTCAGGACCATACTGTAAAAATAACAAAATCACTGATCAAGGGATGTTTTTTTGTTTTGTTTTTCAGAAAGGCACATCCTGTCCCCAAATACCCTGAAAAATAAATTAGAAACTTAATTTTGGGGGGGGGAAGAACATAATTTATTTACAACCTTGGGCTATGCGTGCTCCTCTGATGATCTTATTATTTATTTTGGTTGAAAATGTAAAACTACATTTAAAAGACCTGCTCTGTCTCTAAAACTGAAGTAAAACTCGTATATTTCTAAATTTTTAACAGACTAATAAGATTATTTTAAACGATATGTTAAATGCTCCTACACAAGAACCCCCGAAGCCACCATCACACCATTCAAGACGAATACTACAAATATAAACAATCAAAAGGCGCTCTCAGATCATTTGAACAATTTCTCGTGGCCCTGTGGGGAAAAGTGGACTTTGCCTTGCTGGAGACCACTTCGGTATGACTGACCAATGGGCTTCCAGCTCAGGACACGGCCGGAAAAACAGGCCTACATTTTAAACAAGGATGAACCACTAACACCGTTTTGTACCTTGAAAACCAAGAGAAATGATCTTGGTCAACGGCACACCAGAAACTATAAAGGTAACCCCTTTTTGTTGTTGTCCTAACCCCCCTCCTCTAATTTCCTAATCACATTGTCACGCCGGCACACGGATGCTTCAAGTCTAAAGGTGTTAAACACCACAACGAGAGCCTAAAACGGCTTATCACCTCCATGTTTACAATATAAACTCCCAGCGTCACTCCCGTGTAACTATTTCCCTCCCTGCAATAAGAAGCGGCGTTAAGAATTTAAGTTGTTAAACCAGCAGCTCTTTCTTCCTCACACACCGCGGAGAAGGAAGGCCGCCCGCTCCACCACTCACCAAGTTGGAAAAGTTGCAGGTTTCACTAAAGCCTCACCTTTCAGCGTCGCTTCGGTACCTCGTGGCCGACCGCAGCGAGGCAACAGTAGCGTTCAGCGGCGAAGCTCCAACTGTTGCACGTCGCCGTCGCCGTTAAAAGGGCCTCGGAGAATCCCTCGAACATAAACACAAACTGGCAAATGGAGGCCGAGAGCCACGCCACTGTGCTCACATCGACCGACCCGAGTGTGCACGCAGTGGAGCCAAAGCGCATGCACACTATCACCCCCACCTCCACCCACCACCCTCCTCTTCAATGGCGTGTGATTCCCGGCCCGCCAGCGCGAGGGAAGCGGGAGTCCGCCAGGAGATATACATAAATATTTCTTTTCTCTCTCGCTCGTTCTCACCTCGAGCGGGGTCCGCGCGCCGGTAAGGACAACTCTCTGCAAGTTTGCGCGAAAATGTTTAGGATGTGTGATTCGCGCACTGAGAGCAAAGGCGTGACACTTTCTCTCTCTTCCTGTCTGTTTCCTTGACTTCTTCTACCTTTTTCGATCACACTTCCATTCTCACCCTCTTTCAGCCCACACATACACACACACCGTCCTCTCTGCCCCCCTCTCTCTCTCTCTCTCTCTCTCTCTCTCTCTCACAGACACACACACACACACACATCCGTGCTCTCGAGCTGTGACGTAACACGTTCACCATGGTGGTAGAGATCCAGTAGCCAATGCGCAAGCTCCCAATGGACGACCGGCCAGTTGTTTCATCACGGTGGCAAACGTACGAAAAAAACAAATGAACACTGAAAGTAATTTTGTATCTTTGTAGTATTATGTATCAACATTAATATGTGCAACTGAAATCAGTGGCTCATAAACTATTAACTGATTGACCTTGTCTACAAAAGAGAGCAAGGCTGATTGGCTTTGTTTACGGGGCAAGATGGCGGCCAGGAGTTGAAGTTAAGAATAAATATTTGGACAAAAAATAGCATCTTGAATTTGCACATATTGAATTGTAAAAAAATAATTTAAAAAGGTGGAAGAATACCGTTGGACCATATTGGGTCGCTAATATTTTTAACAAACGCTCTTGATCTAAGCATAAAGTAATCTAATTTACAGGCTAGGCCTACGCTACCATACCGGAAGTGTAGTCCTAGCTTATCCGGAAACCCCGGTAATAAAAATGTAATAAAAAGCTCCATAATAATAGCGAGATGGCTTTCAATGTCTGAATTTTAGCCACGTGAAAATCTCAAAAACCTCCACGGTTCCTCCACTTTATCTTTAGGCAGCTGGGCTATATAGGCTACACCCTAGTCTACTGTGCTCTGCATATGTTGTCTATATGCGCATTTTGTGTAAATTGCACGCCCTAAATTAAGTGCTGTTAAGCCAGCCGACCTTAGAAAGACGTAGACATGGGAAACCAAAGGCAACCCTCTAGCCCAACAAAATCAACATGAAGACAACTGATTTGGCACACAATGCATATGTGAGTTGTGTACTTCTGCTTAGTACCAAAAGGGAAAAACAAAAACATATGCAAAGGTGTTTTGATACCTGCCACAGTTTTTGATCAGCAGAAGGTGTGAGAGCCAGTAAATCTAGTGATGTATGTGACTGAATAAATAAATAAAAGTGTTCAGTATATTTCTGCGTTGTTATGCCTTATCGTTGCGGTAATAACACTTGTATAAACATCTAATAGATAATAGCACATAACAATGAGGGAAAAAGCCGTTCATTTTTCCTCATTCTGATATTTTTCTAAATTGATATTACATAAGTTTCATTAAACATGAACCATACAAAACTTACCTCTGCTCTACAGATGTTAACACTGCGGATAGCTAAGTATAAAATTAGTACTAAATCACATTTTCAGTCGGGCTCTGCAGGATCTCTGCTTTTCACTTGTGGCTTCAAAACAACAACCTAATAGCACAACAACACAAAACAAAAGAACGACTCTCATTCAGATCATCGGCCACGCAATCTTGTGATTTAAAAGCCCGTGTGGGCTAAAATAAGAAGAAGAAGAGAAGAATCAACGATTTATGGTATGAGAAGTATTGAGCGAACGGGGCGGTCAAACAAGGAAGTGGGTGAAAAACGGCTCACAGGCGACGACCCATCTTTTGTGTTCCACGTGGAACTCTCGTGGTGATGTTCCGCGTGTCCAGTCAAATCGAGATCACGTGCACTTATTTTGTGTGCGACAAATGAAAACTTCAGGTACTTGCAAAAATGAGACTGTATTTACAAATAGTCCACACAGAGACACAGCTGAGAGCGAAATCTCCCACGCGAGGTCGTGCACGGACTCGTGAAATGACTTGAACATTGCAAAGTGCTTCGCCACCAACCACAAGTGCCCTGCAATTATACCGTTTATTACACATTAAACGTAAGGCAGGGGGTTGATCAGTGGGGGGAAATCAAATCAAAGGTTCATAATAAGTGCAGATGTAAAGATGCCTCCGTGTATCGGGCACGTTTAAAGGGGGCGACATTCATATTTTCATTTTAATTATCGGTTAAGTATTTTCCACATTGTGCATAAAAAATGCCCACGCTGCTTTAATCTCGTGACACCTGAAAAACAAGTATCAAGTGGGTCTTTTTTTAAATAAAATAGTAAATCAGCACGCACCGTTAGCCTCCAAATTTCAAAGTATGTCACTGATGTGTAATCAGCAGTGGCAGCACAGACAATTACCAGAGCACAGATTCGTACGGCTTTTGTCAGTTCTGTCACGACTATCAAACCCACATTAAAATCACTTTGAAACGGCAAAATATTTACGTCTAAATCAAGATTGCAGACCTGGTGATCCATAGTTTGTCAGGATTACGTTAAAGGTCCAAATTAAGTCAAGGGGTGAAGTGGGGGGTTGGAAAATGTAAAAGGTCACATATGTTGTATAGTCCTATTATATAATAATAAAATTAGAGTACAGTATTAGTGTCATTTCACAACTAGGTTAAATTGGTCACTATGAGTAATATGTGACCTATGTACTATGTATAACAACTTTCACTTTCACTGGGAGATTTTTATTTATTTTTTTAAAACTGATATCACAAATCAAGCTATGCTCATAGTGTAGTATTTACGGTTTATAAACATGCAATGACAGGTTGGGCTGACTGCAGCTGTCTTTGTGCGAGATGGTATGAGGCACAGAATTGCTTTTTCACTCAACCTATTGTACTGTAAATACAGGCCATGCTGCTTTGAGCACAAGACTAATGGCTATATACAAACACAGCTGCCATGTGCTCAATTGCACTGAAAAATAAGACAGTTTATCAGCTAGCATTTTTCCAAGGAATGATGGTCCTTTTGTACTTTTACCATAAAAAAACATTTGCTGTGAAGACAATTCAAAGTATGCATCACTGAGAAAGATAAGTACTCTTTTAATCTACATCACACTGAAATGACAAAACATAACAAAGGAATGCTTTCATTTTTATATTAGATGTAAATGCAGACTCTAAGACAATGCTCTATGGATTTAGTGATACAAGTTTCTAAATTATCACCCTCTTCTTCCTGTGAACTTGCAAAGTTTGTTAGCCTAATATTGTCACATTGTCACATTTATCAAAATGAGATGTAAATGCAGTTTGTTTCTGCTTATAACATTCTTACAGAAAAAGAAGACCTCAATTTCAACAAGACAGAAACAAGTGAGGTGTAAAGAAAAGCTTTAAAGGTACATCGTGTAAAATCCCACCACTAGATGTCAGTAGACTGCAGATTGCGGTCAATTGGGTACTGTTTTCTTACCCCTCCCAATTCAAGTGCATAATCCTAACTATGGTGGCCAAAGTAGGACAAATACTCAAATATACATATATAGTTAGTTTCAAACCGTTTATCAGAGGGAAAGTGTGATTTTTAGCACACTCGAGCCTAACATTAGCTGGCACAGTGTTAGCTTTTAAACAGCTGTTATTGTTGTTTAGCTGGCTCGTGCGGATATGGGAGGGTCACATGTCTGATCTGCTGACAATAGAAATAAGTGACAATATTGGGAATAAATAAGGATTTTTATTTTGTTAGAGCCCTGACTTCAGTTTAGGAGACAAGGCTTCAGGTGAAGAGGAAGGAGGAGGAGAGAGAGAGCAGTGGTGGAAGAGGAGAAAGACATAATGACAAAGAGATGATGGAAAATATATGTACACAAATGTTAAATGTCCATATATAGTTTAATCTATAAACTAAAAGTATCTATGGCATACTATATATTTGGCCAGTCTCTAGCCACATATATAAAACGCACTGTGGTGGAGCAGTGATGTCCATAATAATTCTAAGTTTATGAGAAGGCTTTAAACTTTTACAAGAAGTAATTACACAGGATCAATGTACTATATCCAAGAGTACAACATTTTTTTTTCTTCTATTAAATAACTTCAACAAAATCACTTACTGTATCTTTAAATTATCCTTTTTTACAGCTGTGGAGAGGGATCATGTTATGCCCTATCATGTACATGTATGGAGAGATGGATGTATAAGATATTATGATGAAGAACTGAACTTCAGACCAGAAAAGGAATTCATATGGGTTAAAAGCCAACTGAAAAATCAGATAGATAGTCCAGTCAACCTGGAACAATCCCATGGCTCCCAGTACAGCTATCGTGCTCCACTGGATCTTTGTATCTTTACTCTTCCTGCTGAACTGACTTGACCCAGTCTCGTTAACCGCTGGTGTCACTGTCTTCCTTTGGCTCAGCAGCACTGTGAGGATGAGGCAGCTGGTGACTGTGACGATAATCAGAGGCAGCAGGTGACACGAGACGATGAACAGGTATTTGTATATGCGGTTGAACACTGGACAATGATTTTGAGTGCAGTGAAAGAAGTCTGGAGGGCACATGCTGCTGTTTCTTGTGACGTTTTCCGCTTTGCTCTCCTGGTCGATGACAAACATCGGAACACTGAGCAGCACGGAGAGCATCACAGAAATGCCGCTCACCATCCAGGCTGATCTGATATTATCCAGGAAGAGTGGGAAGTTGACCCTCGTGTTTACATCTCTCAGCTTCTGGTAGCGAAAGATACAGATGAGGACAGTGAAGAAGATGCTGTTAATTTCACCAATAACAGTTATGAACTCCAGTAAATAACACGACCAAGTGCCCGTGGCGGTGGAGGAAGTCTGAAGGATGATTATGTCATAGATATTTATGATGACAATCTCCCACAAGTTGGCTGCAGCGAGTCCGAAGAGAAATATCTCAAAAGATTTAATGTGAAAGAAATTAATCTTAATGATGGAAGCGATGAGAATTGTGTTACCCATAAGACCTACGGAAGAAAACACCAGTCTCAAGCCCAGGAGGTTGACAGAAAGCTCAGCCATTGCGGGTAAAAATCAGACTTTCCAGAATGGTTGTAAAAGTGTCCCTGCTTTGCTGCATCACTGACCAGACACAGGTGTCATTACATTCTCAGAGATGGTATGAATCTAGAAAGGTGATTGGCTGCGCTCATTACACAGTAAGGGGAAAAAATAAGGTGGGGTCCTGGATAACAATGAAGGCTGGGAGTCATTAAAGTTTTACCTCTGAGCCTTTCAAAGCTTCATCTTGAGACCGCATACTGTGTGCATGTGACTATTATTTGTTTTCACTGGCTGACATCATCCACTGCGGATACAAGAGTTCATTTACAGTTTTTGACAACACGCTTTCCCACTTTGCATTTGTTGTTTTATTCTGTGGTTTAACTGGTGCACTGAGTTTTTACTCCCAGTACACCAACTTAATTACATCTTAATAAGAGGATTATTTAGAAAATGCTGAAGGATATAACCATTTCATGGGAATAATCTCAATGGGCTCTTCACTTAAAGAAAACCAATAGATATAATATCAGACCACAGGTTGAAGTATAAATGGTTTTACTCTGATCGACACAGCAACTGCCTCATAGCTAATAATATGCACCTCACTGATTATATGTTTGGGTGTAACAGTCATCTCACATTTGAGTCTCTAAACACACGTACTTCTGCACACTTCCTGTTTCAGAGTTAAAGAATCGGTGCATGAACACGGTTTGAGAGAAGAACTGCAGATTCTTGCAAATGTGGTCAGTCAGACATAACAATATGATGAATTTTGGATAAAAACCCTACATGTTTTACCAACTAATCTCTTTCTCATAAGTCAGACACTTGACTTTAAGCTATAATGGGGCTGGGGCTTCTGGACCCTGCTGTTTTCACAGGATCGGTTCATGTTCCAGCTTGTCTCTTTTTGTCTTTAGTGCTCTCACTCTCTCTCTAGTTAGTCGTTCTATTTAACCATGCCCTGCATCCTGATTCAGCTTAATTGTGAATCCCACAGTGTGTGTATGTGTGTGTAATTAAGGATAAGGCCTACGCTGGAAGTAAATTGGTAAACTTAAGTGTACCGTAATGAGCTTGGACAGCTTAGGAAGCTGCAGTCTTTTATCACAATCGAGCAATTATCAACCAGAGACCTGATCAAACGGAATTACATGAATCATTTCATCCTAATAAACCAGAAATTTGACTGCCTTTGAACTTGTTGAATGTAAATTAAAATGCATCTTACTGAACTGTGTATTTTGTTTAAAATGTAAGTGCAATGCAATACCAGTACCAGTACACATACACTGACATACAATGACACCAGAAAGCAGGTAAAGCCTTGAGCATTTTTTGCATTGATCCCAATGTTAATAAAAAAACATTTTTTTGAAAACTTGACATTAATATAACAAAAATCTCTTAAGCACATGAACAAAGTTTGTCCTTGTACAACTGTACCCATAGGCAGAACAATTATTTTTGCATAATACCAATGCCGGCACACACACACACACACACACACACACACACACTGACATATAATGACAACAGGAAGCAGTGAGAACAATTAACATGTTTGACATCGTACCATTTTTCATCATTTCTACTAACAGTACATTTGCTTAGGTAAGTACATTTAAAACAAATTAGAAATTAATCAAACAAACAAAACATACTATATTGGACTCTGTTTGATTTGCACCATAAAATTTTATTTAAATCTTAATATGCAGTGGCTGTGGCAGTCAAAATGCATTACTTGCCAATCATTTTTTAAGGTGCTGTACAAAACGCAATTGCTCATTGGAGGAATCACATCTAATTACCAGTTAGTGAAAATAAAAGATGTGTTTGACACTTGTGGTGAACTCTTAGCTGCCAAAAAACAACCCGTCCCACTTATCTGTGAAGTTAATTAAGGTTTTGGAATAGCTTTATAGAAGAGACAAACATTAAAACGAAGAGGTAAAGCATGGAGTCTTCCATTTTGCATTTTCACTTGCTTACATAGGTGATATATATAGTTTTTAACAAAGCAAGATTTGTGCACAGTGCCTTGGCAGGCCAAAGGCAAAATTACAGTGGAATAATCAAACAGCCTCTTCTGTTATTTATTAATAAATTTATTTTTTATGCTGCATATGCCCCTTTTCCGTTAATGGAATTAAATTAGCTTCTTTTCATTGGATCCCTGTTAAATCCAAAATGTAATTTACATAAAAAGTCTTGAATGATCAGGCCCCATCATAACTCAAAGATCTCCACAGTATCATTTTATCCTAACAGAGCACTTTGCTCTCAGATTGCAGGCTTTCTTGAGGGTCCTGGAGTTTCTAAGAGTAGAATGGGAGATTGGGTAATTGTTGCAAAACATATTTTTTTAATGAATGGTTACTACTGGATTATTATCATGTAGTTCAGTCAATATGCAACAAGAATTTGAAGTTATTTGCCTTTTTTTAATTGTTAAGGAATCAGTGCCCTTCTTGTCAAATGTACAGCAAGTACTCCACCTGCCTTCACTCGTTTAACCATCAACTCTCCCGCCTGCTGTGCCACCAGAGCAGCTCCATAGGTGCATGGGCACCCTCTGGAGTTGTCCTGTGGTGCCCGTGCCACCAGGGAATTGGCAGCAGATCATCTGGGTTCTGTAGGGTGCGGGTGGGCCTGGATAAGGCTTGTTTAAGTGTATGTTCACAATTGGACTGGGATCCTGGGAGTTCAGAGACAAGGTCACTGCCTTGCGCTCTGTTCTATAAACTACTCCTGAACAGTTCTTGTTGTCTGGTGTGTGTGTGTGTGTGTGTGTGTGTGTGTGTGTGTGTGTGTGGCACACTGTCCTGCTGAGTGGGGAAGAGTGCTGGCTGCAAGTGGGGAGTCCCCATTGCCATGAGGGCTGTGTGCTTGGGTCTGCCCTCCAATAATGTTTATGTGGGAGGAGCATGTCAGTGCAAGACCACATAACAAGAAGAACAGTGCATCAACACTTCACCTGTCCGCGGTTTGAACGCCGTGGCTCACAGTAAACATGCTGAGGTTCATCAGGAGTTTCACTTAGACCGAATGTTTGCAACCGTTCACGTGGAGCCATTGCAAGCAACAAGAAGTTTTTTTCTTTTGTTTTTTTCGTTTTTGCTTCTGTTTTCTGCCCTGAACCCCACTCTGTAGCACAGTGGCTTGTGTGCAGGTGCTTTCATGCACACTGTGACACCCATCATCGCGTCCAATTAACCCCACAGCGCATCCTTCCAAGAAAGTTAAGGGGCGGACCCAGCGAGACAGCCGCGTGGATACCCCTTTAAAAGGCATGTTGCTATCACATGCTTCGGCACGGAAAGTAGGATGAGGATGTTCTTGTGGTCGTTATGTAAACCATATTTGTCACTTACGATTTAAACGAACGCGGGGAGACTTTTTTTTGTTGTTGCTGAGGATTTCTTCAATTTGCGCGGAGGGAGGGGAGAGGACGGAGAAGGGGGGGTGCAGCCCACCCAGTCTGTCAGCGCTGCAGTCAGTCAGTCAGTCGTGTGGTGTGGTGTTGTGTTGTGTTTTGTGCTGCTAGTTGTTGTTCGGGCTGTGTGCGTTGTTAACGCTAAAGGGACGGACACAGACGACGTGTGTGCGGGCTGTCGAAACGCCAGTTCTCGAGGTTTGCTGCCGTGCTGCCGTCGGGAGAGTGAATGGGATAAGAAAAACAGCCAGAGCAAAGCCAGCTAGTCTCTCGGAAAAGAGTGCAGTCTCTTCTTGCGAGAAGAGAGTTGTTTGCCTCTTTCCCCCCTCTTATTTTCTCTCTTCTCGCCGTATTTTTTTAAGGAGTTCCCTCGAGTGGAGAAACATCAGCGATATTCGTGCTCATTTCCTCCACTTGATCTGCATCGGTTCGCCACACGGATGAGGCTGACTTGTCTTACCTAGCGATTTGGGGGGGAAAAGAAAAAAGAGGAAGAAGAAGTGGTCCTCACACCAGCGAATCTTTTTAAAATTTTGTTTTTAGACGAGGTAGTCCCTGCTACAGAGGACCTAGGTTACGGTAAGTGACGGCTGCTCCATACTATCGTTTCTCTTTCTCTCTGTGTGTGTTTTTTTTTATTCAGGCAGAGTAGAGGTTACATTGGCAGCTTTGCTCTTTTTGTGAGTCCCCCGTTTTTTAAAGTCATGTCTGGAGGACGTTGCAGAGGTAGATAATGGTCATGATGATGGAGGAGATATTCACAGGGAGTGGTACTCGGTCGGTACTGGCCGTGTATAATGTGTGTTAGCGTAGCTTCCCCCCCCAAACTCCCAATTTTCTCCCCCTTTTCTCCCCTTCCACCTCCAGCTACAGAGCTGGAGGTACAAGGGGAGCACCCATCAAAAGTGTAACACCGACTGGTAATAGTGCTGTTGTGAACACGTTGAAACAAGGTCAGAGACACGGCGGCCCGCGAGCTCGCTAATATTGTGATCATGTGGAAGGATGCGCAGATGGAGACACCTGGCCGTCACTCGGTGTGGCTGCGCGCGCACGACTGCTTGCAAACTTTAAGTCTCGAGGATTTTTTTTCATCTCGCTCTCTCTTATTGCGACGTGCTCTCGCGTGCGCGTGATTCACGCTGGACCTTTTTTTTAACGAGCTTCTCGAAGTAAACAGTTCATCAGCTGCAATCAAAATCAAGAGTCGCTCTGCTCAGGTGGAAAAAAAATAATAGTAATAATTTTTTTTTTAATGACGAAGGGTCGTAATTGCTCCGGCAATTAACCCACATCACAGTTTGCCAGTTAGGGCAATGGGCTCATAATAAATTATGTCACAGACAAAACCCCCCTCCGGAGGCTCATGCTGTCGGTGATTGATCTCCAGCAGTGTTGGGGACCGTTTGGGATAAGAAGAATAAGAAAGAACACGGAATGACTGGGTTTAAGCAAATTCTAGTATTTAACCAAACAATCTAGAAACTGCTGCGTGTAATGATGATGCACTAGAACTCCAAATCCTCCTCAGTATTGATTATACAGCTCACTAAGCATATTTGAGTGGTGCCTAACACGCCCTTATTCAGTCACATGAGCAGGAGGAGTGTGAGCACCAGAACTACATGTAAAAAGACAACTTTATTGCTTTCAAGCTTCCACTTCTATTAAAAACATACAGAGGTGTTTACTGTTTACAAGTTAATACTGTGGCTGTGTGAGGTGGAGCTACTTTAAAAATTCAGCTTTTGCATTCACCAACCAAGGGCTCCACTGAGATGAATGTAATTCAACTTATTTAAAAGAAATAAAAAATAAAGCTGTGTAAATGAAATCATCTGAAAAGTTTAAAGGTGAATTGCCTTTTGCTGGAGCTGCTGAGACAAATAAGCAAAATAAGTCACAAAACCAAGTAAATGAGTATATTTTACAAGCTCGTTATGGAGTAAGAGTGTAGCTAAGTTTAGCTGAGGTAATCACTCTTTATCTCTGTTGGTCACTTACTAATCTAAATAATACCACGTTGGCTTGTCAGAGGAAGTGCAGGTTTTATTGAATCAGTCGATGGAGAAGTTTCTCCACTGCTTGCTCGTTTAGGCTTGGTGTACACCATGAGTGACCTTTAGCCTCTGTGTTTCTTTCCCTTGTTCACACCATCATAAATGCATCCTGTTTTCTGCCGGGTCTAATTTTTTTCAGGTTCGTCTGTGAGCCTGTCCTGCAGTGTGCTGTGCTGCCAGGCCACACTGGTTTATTGTAGTTGATCATTAATCTATTGGAGTTTCCTCAGCATTCATTCTTCAGCCTGCCGGATCACTTTACCACTCTTTCCCTTTGATCCAGCAGACAGTGCCCCACGCTTCACTTAGCAATCATAAATGTCATGAAATTTAATATGGAAGTCTTTTTAATGACTCGCACCTAGACCTGTCATTAAATAGCCATGCAGGACTAATAACTGAGCCATAAAGGCAATCCGCTGTGAATTAGCAATGGATTTCTGCCAGCATACAAATCTATTGCTTAAATTATCAATAAAATACTCACTGTTGGAATCGTTTTGGAGTAGCACTATATATTATTTTTTGGATAATTAAACCATCTGTGCTTGTTTCTATTGATTTTTATTCCAGCGCTGTGTGTCATCAATCAGTCGTTCTAATCGTTTCAAATACTTTGGGCATTATTTTTATTTTCCTGCGCTGTTCAACAGAGTTGTCTCAAGCCGTTGTTTATTTATTTATTGATTTCAGAAAGACTAAAGATTCTGTCCATGTGTAATGATAATTTATCCAATTACTGCAACTCGTGATACTCTAAAAGCTTCATTGCTTCTCGGCTACCTGTTGATACATTTTATCAGATAAAAAGGCTCACGCTTTAGGCATAAAAATGTTAAAGAAGTTAAATTAAGCTTGACAAGAATAATATTTTTTCTTTCTGTTTTTACTGAAATGACCAGACTTTACACGTAGAATAAGAAATGTTCAGACAGCTGTGATGGAGCTCAGGCTCGAAGGCCAGCCGGTGTGTAACAGCTGATTGAACTGTGAAACTGTGACCCCGGTGTGAAGGCTCAGCTGTGTGAGGTGGTGAAAAGAACAGGCTGTGACTTACTGTTAGTTCCTGAGCGATCCCATCTCTGCGTCTGTGATAATTAATAACTGCAGTGAAGTCTCCTCTGTTGAAACTCGCACTCTGTGGATGCACGTACTGACCCTGCTGCTGTGGAGCTGCAGGTATTTAATGAACTCAGAACCCTACAAGCACCTGTAAGCAACAACTTCAGGTCCAGTTAAAGGAGCTGAAGTCAAATCTGGATTGGATTAACGGTGTGCCTCAGTAATAACCTCCTATAGACAGGTCTGTGTGTGCATCGTAGCAGCAGAGCAGTCACAAAACATAAGGTAGTTTAAAACGTCTTTCAGCTGCTCCCTTGTTCACAAGAGGTCGAAACAGCAGGTCTGACACAACCCTCCCATGGATTTGTGTGTCCACCTAGTCTCAAATCTGGGATCTTTTGGATGTTAGGCAAGCGTGTTAATCACTACAATACATTCATTTCTGCTGATTTATGTCTATATTTTGAGCCAAAGCATGTATCCTCCATGGCTTATAATTGTGTGATTTGGACATTATCTGCAATAAAACAAGTGACCATTGTGAGTATGGTTACTGATGATCATGTGTCTGTTATGGTGACCCTCGGGCATTTATGATACCCACATAATGTGGTGTGTGTATGTGTGCGCATAGACGTGGCACTGGTTCAACATCACAAAGCATCTTTACATAGGTCCAGTTAGTTACATTACACTGTGGTAGAAAGTAACTAAATACAGTTTTAAACAATAAAAAAGGTTTATGTAAAAAGAAAAACAATTTTGTAATCTTAACATTTTTAACACAAAAGCTCGCATCCTGTGAAAAGTGTCTGACGACTGATGACTGTGGGTAACAAAAGCCTCTCGGGTGGTTTTATTTAAATGAGTGTTTGAGGCCAGAGAAGAAAAACGATCAAACATTTTAGACGTAAACAAAGATTATGGGGGGGAAACAAAATCAAATTTGCGTCACAGAACACACACCTTCTCCCATGAATCATGTGATGACTCATCACTCTTTCACTTATAACCCTTTCAAAGGAGGATATTCTGTAAAAATAAATAAATAATACTAATAATAATAAAAATACCTGCCTGTGTATAGAACTGCAAAACAGTAGCTCCACCTTGACCGGCTATAACTGGAAAAACTAGATCTGTGATAATAGCCACAGGGACCAAGTACTTTTACTTTGCATGTACTACTTATGTGCCTTTTACTTTTTATATAGAGGACCTCAGCTTTTTATGTCATATGTTTACAATATCCAGTTCTTACTTGCACTGAAGTGTGATTGGACTCCACTAGGAAAGTGTAAACTGTGATACTGCAAAAACAGAGGGCTCAAACACAGTCTCTAAAAAATCCCTGCGTGTATCTTTTTTCTTTTGTTTTGGTTTTGTGGTCCTGATCTGTTTTAATGGCTGTAAATTGAATTTCATTTGAGTGTGACAGTCAAATACTTTGTGTGCCCATATGTGTTTACACTGGCTGCCATCTGAGTAGTTATATACAGGAGCGCCTTCCAATGACAAGCCAGATTACTGTCACGGTTGCTCGGTTTCATTGGGAGAGGCTTGTTTATGCTCATTTGCTGTTGTTGTCCTGAAGGAACCCTTTTACCTATATGCTGTGTTAGATTAATCGCATCTGCTGGACTCTTTTCTACCCCATTAATGCCCATTATTGCAAGTGTTAATATGCGTGGCGCCACCCTTTTACGGTTAGTACTTAATTTAATAATTAACCCATGTTGGCATTTTTACGACAGAAGCCCTGCCCTAATCGTTGAATTAATATCAGTGCCCCGCCACTCTCTGTGTCCAGTCATTCTGACACTTTTATGCCTGCTATCTGTATGAAATTTTAATGACCCAACAAGTTGAATTGTGTATGTGTGTGTTTATCATTAGGCTTAAAATGTTTCTTTTTTATAAAGTTTATAGTTAGGACGGGATCAGGTGACCCTGAACCCTCCCTCGGTTATAGGGAGTAGTCCTAGGAGGCTGGGGGACTTCCCATGATGCACTGAGTGTTTTTTTTTTTTTTTGTTTATGTTTGGTGTTTATACACCAGCCTGCATTTAATCATTAGGTATTACTAATATCTGTGTCTTTTGTCCTGTCTCCCATCCCTCACCCCCAAACCGGCCACAGCAGATGGCTGCCCCTCACTGTGCTTGGTTTTCCTGGAAGTTTCTTTCTGTTTAAAGGGAGTTTTTCCTTCCCACTGTCACCAAGTGCTTGCTCATAGACGGTTGTCTGATTGTTGGGGTTTTCTCTCTATCATTGTATGTTCTTACAATATAAAACACCTTGAGGGGACTGCTGTTGTGATTTGGCGCTACATAAAACAAATTGAATTGAATTGCGTGTAGGCCTTTGGAGTAGCTAACACTTAGATCCACGTTGGACCGTAAGGACTGGGGTTTGTTTCCTCGTGCGTCTGACCAGCTTTGCTTTTCTTCATGAGAAAAAAACAAAACAAAAAACCAACAGAACAAAAATCACCACCCACTGTTCTTACAGTCAGAGTAAAAAGATGAAGTAGTTTGCTGGGTTGGCTCAATAATTGGCCTCCATCTCTGTGCTTGAGGCTCACCAATACAATGAAAAGAACCGCAGTGAAACGGACTCAAACGAGCTCTTTTGACTCTGTTTACTGAACCACCGAGCACCGACTAAATCTGCTTTCTGCACTCTGCTGTAAGGGTAACTGACGTTGAACCAGTGTGCCTAATAAAACATTAAGTCTGATGGTTTTAAACTAGAATTTTTATTTTTTTCGCCAAGTGTTTTGACAAAAGGATGTGTCTGCTTACAGTTTCAGGTACATTTGTAATAGCTGCCGGTAGTGCAGCTTGCTATGTCTTCATAAGCCACTCTGACTGGTAGATATTATATGTTCAAAGGAACGAGAGAGAGAGCAAACCAAAACTGTAACTTTGAAGTGACACTCTTCACAAATTCTGCCTTTTCAGCTTCTTCATCTTTGAACTCTGCTTGATTTGATCCTTAAAATCTAAGACAGTTTTAACATTTGATCTGGAGAAGTGCTGTCGCCACGGTAAAAGCGGCATCCGATCGTTATTTGGTCCATCTGTTCATTGTTGTTAATAAATAGTCCTAAATGGCTTCTTTGACTATATTGTGTCCATCCATCCATTAATTTTCTTAACTGCATACTCAAATTGGGGTCACATATTTGGAGTGAGCTTTTCTTTTTGAAGTAATAATGGGTACAAGGATCAGTGTGTGCAACTGTCTGCCTCTATGAGATCCGTGATTCAATTGGGTGCCTGATTTAAAAAGTTTTTCAACTTGGTTAATTCATAATGTAAGATGTATCTGGCCACCTGTTGGATGTCCAGTATTGACTTTTCTTTTTAGCTCTGCTCTGCTCTCCCACAGTCCCTTAAAGACATGTCCTGCTAATATTATCAATTGCTCTAGCTATTGGTTAAATTCTTCATGGTGCGTTCTCATTTGCTGCTCTGGAGGATGCATTTGATTCATTGCTATAAAAATGGTGAAATTAAATGGCACCCAACTAGAACACATACCTGCACGGTGTTCTTGCAGAATGCCGGCCTTGGGTATTGAATCCATCCGCTGCTTCCAATTCCTGTGGATATGATTATGCAGTAAAGGAGCTGCAGGTTTCTCTTAGCATTTTCCTGCTTTATTGTTTGCTGAAAAAACCACCCAGTTAGAATTTAGTTGATTTTTAGTAAACCTAAGGTGACCACAGCTTCCATTTTCCAAAAGGAGACCAATAACTAACCTTTTCTGCTTCTTTGTGTTTACTTTCTTTTATCGATTTACCCCTGTAAAGCACTTTGTGACTGTTTCTTGTCTCTAAAAGTGCTTTAAAAATAACTCAAAGTTACTTTACTTACTTTTAAACAGAAAGTGTTTGAGTACAGTCTCCAGTGGATGATTGTGCTGTTTTTTCCCTCCGGTGAACTAATCAATACCAACCTTCTTAGGTTTTACTTCTGTGTCCGAGCGGTATTTCCAAATCAAATCTTCACTCTCCACAAGTGGCTTTTAGAAAATGCAAATTGTCTTCCTGACAAATGATACCTGATTAGTTTTTTAAAGAACAATGCATTTGATTGGATAAGCCTCTCTTGAAAAGTTGAGGTATTGATTATCTGATGTTGCACAATGTGACGGCCACTTCACTCGACTTTTCTACAGCAATGGAAAGTCTGGCCTGTGACAGGCTTCCTGTAGAGGGTTTCAATTGATGTAATAACTTTGTATTCAACTCTTGCTGTGTGTGTGTGTGTGTGTGGGTGTGTGTGTGTGTGTGTGTGTGTGTGTGTGTGTGATTCAGCCTCTTTCAGCCTTTCATTACCATTGCTTGCCATTAAATAAGTATGTTGTTTGTAATAAGTAGCAAAGCAGGTGCTCTTATGTCAGGTTCTGATTCTTTCAGATTGCATAACCAAAAAAAATAGATAAATAATTCAACACAGTTTTTTAACCTTTCTGGAGCCTCGGTGGAAGGAGAAAAACACACCAGCAGACACTCTTTACAGACCAGATAAAATAACAATAGATGAACTATGTTTTTAAGCAGTCAAACACTCGTTAAATTAATAGAAAAATTAAGAGTCTGTTGTTTTTTTTTTAATAAAAGTGTGTTGTGAAAATTGAAATATCTGAAAGGGGCTAGGGAGCAGCAGAT
This sequence comes from Pelmatolapia mariae, assembly GCF_036321145.2. Lineage (NCBI taxonomy): Eukaryota > Metazoa > Chordata > Actinopteri > Cichliformes > Cichlidae > Pelmatolapia > Pelmatolapia mariae. Next base: position 99,938 of record NW_027051790.1, read on the forward strand.
ATAATTTTTGAGGCTGTGATGAAAGGAAAAATAATTAAAAAACATTTTAATTGTGTAGTTTAATTCCCAGCTATAGTTTAATTATTGAAATTTACACATAAAGTATGAGCTCATCAGCAGAATGCGTGGTGATGAAGTCTGCTTGAAGCTTACTTGAAGTATAGCAACTTATTTATTTATTTATTTATTTATTTTGGGTGGGGGGCAGTGGTTCCATAGATAATAATGAAATAAGTATTTACACTACTAGAGATTAGCTTTATGTGAAAAGCTGCTGCTGCACTTCTTAAAAACGCTCTAGCTAACGTCTTCATGTGATGACCTTGGTTTGATCTAACAGTTTAGCTTACACTGGTAACACATATACATATCAGTCAGTTAAAATATAAATGTCTCAGTTTTGAATGCAGGAGTCTAGTGAGATACTTTTAGAGTATCCCAATAATTTGTCTGCAAATGACAGTATATGTGCTTATAGTTGGATCATGGTGGAGTTTGCTTAAATTTTCCTAGAAGTGAAGAAACATGTGGGTGGAACAGTTAGCACCGTTTGAGCTTCGAACCTCCCGTTTGGAGCATGCCTGATTTTTCCCCTGCAGTTTTAAAGACATACACATCAGGGTGAGTGTAAAGAGGCTATATCGGTGCACCAGATGCAGACTGATCAGGTGTTGTACTTTTATATTATTTTAACCCTTGTGCCACCATTTCATCTGCTGAGTTTCACAAAGGACTGCAGAAGAGATGTGTTTGCTCTATGGATGCTTACTAAAACCCCCCAATTTGATAACCAGGGAGAAAAGTAGCTGAAAAAGGTGGAAAAACAGGTAAAAAAAACATCCTCAATCACCCAGATTTGCGTTGTTAGGATTCAGGTGTGTGTTTGGTGCCTTGGTTGTTTGTTTCTCTGTTTTTGCCTTTTCCCCAATGACAGCAGGGACAGAGATGGGGCAAAAAAGCAGAGAGGGTACCCCTCACTTTCTGAAGTTTTCAAACTTATGGAGAAGGTAGATGGGTGTTCCCCACTGCAGTCTAATTGGCTTCTCTGGTCTCAGCTCTTTATGGACAATTAAATGAAAAATGAAGGTCCTGCATGAGCTTGATTTAAAGATGTATTTTTTTTAATGTGTAGACAAAGCAGATTTTAACTTTGAACCTTATAAGCCTGCATGTTAATAAAAGCTGCTTTAATACAAAAAAGTCAGGACCTAAAGTGAGCTTTAGATGGGTTTAATCCCCTTTACATCTCCATAACTTAAAGAACCTCAGTTAAACCTCATATCTCACATCCACCACATGGAACACTGTTGACTCATGGCCATGTCCTTGTTCAATCTTCATGAGAAATGTCTCTGGACGTATTTTAACAGTCTGGCGTGTTTTGGTCACGATAAGATGACAGGGGTGAGGCTCCGCGCGGTGGTATAGTGGGGAGGAAGGAGGGGGGTGGCAGTAGCCTAACATCCATCGCTTTTCATTGTGTGTTTTATGTAATGGACCCAAGTTACCTCGCGTACTGCAGTTATTTAGTTTTCTGCCTGTTTGTCCGTCATGGGAGAAGAAGGAGGAGAGAGGGGGGGTGGCGGCGAGCGAGGCTGGTCCGTATGGGAACTGGTTCAGATTAAGTTTCTGCGAATCGGTGGAAACCCAACCAGGAAGAGCACGCACACATCTCACAGGCAGCGCCACCGACCGTCCCCTCTCTCTTCTCTCCGCTTCACTCCTCCCCAGCTCTCCCAGTTACGGAGCTCTGCCATCGCACCAGTCCGGCTCCGTCTCTCCTCCCCTCCCCAGCCCTCCCACACCCCCACCCGCTCGCTCTTCCCCGACCATCCGTCCGTTTGTCCGTCCTTCCCCGCAGATTTGTTCGACGGTTCCCGGCTCTGCTGGAGGAAGCGTGGCGGCGAGCCGTAAGTTACCACCTCGATCCTTTTTTTTTTTAAACACACATTTATTTTTTTGGGAGGGGGTGCTATCTGGCTGTGAATGTTTGAAGTTGTGTTCCGACTGCTCAGCCGTCCAGAGAAGGAGCGCAGAACCCTTTTTTTTAATTATTATTATTTTTCGCTTCGTGCACCAGAAGCGACACACGGGGCTGCTGCTACGTGCCATAACCTCACAGCTCTCAGCTAGGACTGGGATCGGGAACAGCCACCGCGTCGCTGATCGGGAATCCGGTCAGAAAATGTGATCAGGAGGGGTGACTGCCCTTTATTTTTGCTTGGTGTGTGTGTGTTTGTGTGTTCTGGTAGCAACCCCCCCCCCCCCCCCCCCCTCCACTCCCCTCCCTTCCTCAACCCGTATTTAGAGCCTGGCTGGCTACTTCAGATGGGCAGCTACGTCAGGCTGTACTGTATCCCATCATACTGTATTCCTCGGCCACTGTATATAAATTTATATATGTACGTATATTAACGCAATTATTACAAATCTATCCAGGCATGCATATCTAGCAATCCGCCCTCGACATCCCTGCCAATGGTGTTAAAGCTCCGGCTGTCTCGGAAGAAAGCCAAAACAGTAACGCAATGTTTCAGATTCTCTCAGGTTTTTATCTCTTCTTGAAACAACAACCTCCCCCCCCCCTCCAAAAAAAACCCAAACAAACAAAAAAACAAAACCCATCATGTCAGCGCCTCGTGTTGAACCTGCCCGTCACCACCGGCCCCGACACGGAAAATGTAAAATAAGAAGCTCTCAGTCTGATCCGAGCGAGCCACCTTACCCAGCTGGTTATTTATTTTTGATGGGTGCTCTGTGGCGTTTTGTGGCTCTGCCTAAAAGTTCAAGGCAAGAGCATTTTTTTTTAAAATAAAAGAGAGAGGTGTAATTACAGGTTTTGATGCAGGCTGATGAGCCCTTTATGAACGTGCCCTGCACAACTGTGGTAACCAAGTGATCTGCAAGGTGTGTCCTATCTGGTGTTGCCTTATTGGGCGGCTGTAATGCAATGTTTCTTTGACCTTTTTTGTGTCCTTGTTTTGACATGAGCTTTGAGTTGCTCAACCAAAACGGTGATTTTTTTCCCCTGAATTTGAAGAGGCGAGAATTTTGAAGTATTTCATTGCAAAGGTGGCAAACAGGGGGACTGTCGGAAATGTTTGGAGTGTGAGTTTTAAGAGGAGTGTAATTTTTTTTTAATTTAATTTATCCAAGAGTTAGTTTCAGGGAAAGAAGGGAAGAAGGAAAGAGTGCTTGAACTTTTTTCCTTTCCAGAGTCCGGTTCTTTCATTTATTCTGCTGCAAAAATATTATTGTGCTAAAGTTAATCACTAACTGGTCTTAAAGGCTTGATTATTTAGCTTTCTTTTTTATTTAGTGCTGTATTTCCTCTGTTATGTTTGTGGTGTGTTTTTTCCAGCAGAAATTTCAGGGCATCCCACAAAGAAGGTTTTGCTACAGCTAAGGGTGGGAAAAAATTCTAGAACTGAAATAAAATGACTTTTTAACAGTTTTAACAATGGGCAGATTTTCAAGTGGCTGGAAATAGATTTGTGTAACACAGCGTGAACTGCCTTTAGTGCAAAAGGGTCAGTCACACTTTTTTTGGGCCAGAAAAAACAAAGATTTTTCAAGATATTGCAGGATAGTTAAATAGATGGTCACTCAAGGTTTCATTAGTTTTTTTGTTTTTGCTTTTGCCAAGGTAATGGATACAATTTCCTCCGCACACACCAATAATAAGCCGAACTGAGCTCAGCTAAATATTAATTTTATGCCTTTGCAAGCTTTTTGGTGTGGACCTCCACAACAGTCCCAGTTTGTCATGTGGCCCCTTGGGGAAAATAAATTGCCCACCCCTGTCTCAGGCCCTTAGGGATAAAAAAGTGATGCTTTGGCTAGCTTTCATAGCGCATGACAGTTATTCTCAAGTGTACACTTGAAGGGCACACTTCAGAGGCTTTTAGCATTGCCACTAACACATAAAATGCCATGTAATCCAACTATAAATATTATTCATTTATTTACACGTATAGCTAATTTGGATTTTCTATTTTAAACGCTGTAATTACTCCCAGCGCTGCTGAATTCCTGTCTGAGTTGCTTGGCAACATCAAGCCACACAGGCTGGGGTTTGTAAGGCTGGACTAGTTGTTATAATCCTGACAAGTTTAAAGATTTTCATGAAGAGATTTTCTTAGATTGCTGTCAGTCTGTAGAACAGAACAGCGAGGCTTTCTGCTGTCCCTTTTACACTTATACAGACTGCCCCCCCCCCCCCCCCCCCCCCCCCTCACAGAAGAGATGTCTCTCTCTTCTTCTCTCACTTCCTCACTTTTACACTCTCAACTTTGGTTGTAGTTCCTCTGCCTGTGGTCTTCTCTCTCTCTTTTTTTTTTTACCCCTCCACAGCTCAGACCCTTAGACTCGAGCTACCGGCCTCACAGCCGTAATTATTATTTAAGTCATTATTAAGGCATTTGACTTGTCAAATAATATACACAGAGAAAAGAAGGTGTTTAGTTAAACTGGTTGCTAAAAGTTAATGTTCCCAGCCAATCAGACTCCTCAGAAATCTGCTCAACATGCTCATGAATACTTTATAGCAAACTGTGAAGCAGCAATAATCCAACATATAAATATCCTATAATAGTTATTTATTAATGATCTTATACTGTTATTGCTCTTGAAACATTTATTAACTGTTTATGCCCAGCTGTATGTATCACAGGAGCTTATACTAACAGACACTTGTATCTGTTTACAATTGCATCATAGTGTTTTAGTAGTATTTAACTATTTAGTCATTAATAGTTTATGTTTACATTGAGGGTAAAGAATGGTGTTACTCCCACAGATGAGCTCCTTTTTTCAGGTCTTTTATCACACTGAGATCCACTTTGATTTTAACCTTGAGTCAGGTTGGTGTGATCTTGTGGCGAGTTATCAGATTTCACGTCGTATTCTGAAAGCTGCTCTCAGCTTTTCACCTGTGATTGGGTTTGTGTTAGGATTAACAAAGTCATACAGCGAGGCAGTTGCACTGCTTCACATTTGTGCACCAGGAAATTGAGAAGTGAACTTTAATGCTCAGCGTTAACACGCTTTGCTGTTTGTCGTTTAGCCTTTTGTCTGCTTTGTGTTTATTAATAACGGTTGGCGTTGGAGGCCAACGCATATCTCACACTTATTGACTCGATATCAGTTGTGTAGCCTGATGCTGTTTAATCTTCATTACAAAAAAGCCATCTGGTTTGCTCTTTTACACACAGAGTCACAAGAGTCCTGAGAAATCATGCATGTCTCATTATTAAAAGAAAAAAAAAAATATCCTGGTGTGTTCTCTGTATAATTGCTGAGAGGATCTTATGATCTGTTTCTAACCAATTAGAGATGGAGTGCCGGGTCATTGATCTCCCAGCAGATGTGAAATTACTTCCTGCGGATCACCGGACCTAACTGTGTTTAAAGAAACAAATTGCCGTTCTGCCAGAAGGCTGCTGCACAAGATAATATGAAGCAGGTTATTCCTTGCAGCGTTTCCACACCTACAACTCTCAGCAGTGACCCCACATCCGATGGAAAAATTGCAGAATCAGGATAAATGCTTTGCTTTTAATCTGGACTCGGACAGATCATTCATTCTAACAGGTTTAGTGACACTTAACTATTTTTTTTTAATCTTGAAAGCAAATCAAATATGAAGCAATAGCACCACCAAATTTTAGATTTGAAGTTTGTCTTTCAGGTATTGAATTTCTGGTTCAGCCAGCAAGGTAACACCATTAAACCGATTACATCTTGTCTGATAAGCTCAGCCTGAGGTAAAGCAACCTTTGGCACAGCAAAGACTGGGAAGACACACAAACACAAGCCATATCTGAGCTTATCGCGCCCATGGTTTTTAACTTTTATCAAGACATAAAAGCTCTTTGTGAGGAGTGTAACATGGAAATGTTTTAAACTCCTCTAATGTCACGTTAATCACTGAGTCAGAAAGTTGTCTTCAGTTTTCATTACCCCTAGAGCTAAAATCGGATTTGATACTGCCAGGATCTCTTGCACACTGGAGCGTTGGACCGCCTTGAGGCTGCGCAAGCCCAGTCAGATTGTGGCCGACAAAATCCAACATGTTAGAAGAATCTTGTCGGGTTTCTACTGTTAGCGAGTCATCTATTGGGATAGAAGTCTCTGGCCTCGAATGTTTTCGCACCGCAGAGAAATCTGCATCAACCATCAGGCCTCTCCCTGCCTCGCGCAGGCACACTCATCTGAACAGATGCCCCGGCCTGTTTGGCTCCATGTAGAATAAACTGGGGAAAACATTAAAAAGCTTAACTCTGATAATACCGCGGGTAACCAATAGAATCATTCTGATCTAAAGCTCATTTGGGGAAATGTTTAAACTTTAAAGCCAGTATCCTTGCACCTTTTAAAGCGAGGAGAATGGAGAGACGAGCAGCAGCTGTAAATATGCGTATCAATCGTCATTAAGGAGGATTTCATTATCCGATTATAACTAATTATGGAAAATATGGTGTAGGACAAGAAGCTCCTGTGGGTCGGGAAAAAGAAAACCTTTATTTGATTAACAAAAAAGAACGCCCAATGATGGAAAACTTCTAATTGTGTCTTGCTGCGGCGAGGTTTCTTTTCCTCGCGGTGCAGAATGTGTCTGCAGGGTTATTAAATGGAGATATTGGTCTTTAAAAGTTTAACCCGGCTCATTAGGTGGTACACGATCGTGCATCTTTACCTTTTCCCCGAACACTAAAAAGGAAATGTAATGATCTCTGTACGGGCATTATTTTAAAACGCAAACATATACAGTGTGTGAGTCACTCTCTGCTTGTTTGTGTTGCAGTTTTACACTGAGCGCGGGGAGCGTTTTGCGCGAACACTTTCTTGCTGATGCTAATTAGGTTTAATTGTTAAATGATTTCACGGTGGGCTTTGGGAATCATCACATATTGTGTTGTATTGCAGATGGAAAGATTCTCTTTCTTTACATAACACGGGCGCTTAGAAAAGTAATGGGAAGCCGGAAACCATCCAATTTAAAACGACTAAAAGTGTCACATTTAAATGGGCTTCAGTTTATTTGCCTTATTTTTCTCTCACTTGCACTTATGTGGTCAAAGATTTTTTTTTTGACATTTTCCTGCCAGACTAAACACTGCAGACTAAACAATTGGCCCTTAACAAGCTGCTGCTTGCCTGCTGTGTGTACATGTGGTGATAAGGCAATGAGCACAGTGAATGAATGGCACAGTGCATCAGTTTCTCCAGTGCGACACAAACCTGTCATAATGAGAAGATCCCAGGCACACGCACCAAAGCTGCAGCTCGCCATATGATCTGATTACAAAACTGTTCAGCTGAATCTATTCATCATTAAGTTTCTTTATGTATTGAATCAGATGTTGGATTTAAATCTTAAGCTGAGGGCTTATGCAAGATAGTCGGTATCTTTGTTTTGTGTGTGGCTTGTTGACTTCTGCTGGGTTTTTTGGTTCTTTTTTTTATATATCCTTTCTAGCTTTGTCTCGTCTTAAGTTTTGACTGTTGAAAACATTTGAAGTAATCTTTGGTCTCAGTGTCATCCCTACTACACAGCATAACACTGCCTGGTCTGACCACGCAATGTGGCAGAACTCAAGGGCTGAAATAGATCTCTATGGATCCAGTTAAAGTTTTTTTGGAAAATGATTTGAATTACTGTTGACAGGGAAGTCCTTTTTATATTGTGAGCTACCTCCCAATATCCACCATGCCACTAGTAACCTATATATTGTTGGGCAAAGATAGCGTTACGGTAGCACTCGCCCTTTTGTATGGATTTTTTTGCCAAAATGGAAAAGCCTAACTGGGAACTACAAGGTAAAGGTTCATGTAAAGTACTGTGGAAAAGTCTTGGGCTGCCCTTAAAGGAGAGCCAGACTTCCTTGTCATTTTTTAAACCTGGCCTTTAGCAAGTTTTTCTTTGGACATTGACTGTTTCACCACTCATTTTCAGTCAGTCCTGACCATTTTCAGAGAAAGTTTTGTTAGCCTCTTAACACTGACCTATGAATCATTCAAGCTTAAAAAAGACACCCTAACCCGTGTTGTGTCTACACATAACAACTTGGCAAAGAACCAATTTTAAATTGTATTTTTAGGCACTTTGTTACTAGCCGCCTATTGCAGAAATGCATAATTTGTTCCCAGTAGCTGAAGTGCCAAAGATAACACAGTTTGACAGGCATAAAATTGTATTTTCAAATCAACAAGGTGATTCCCAAAGAGCTATTGGCTAAAAAGTGCAGTGTGTTTGAGGAAACTGGACAAGTGGTGGGCAAAATAAAAAGTGGCAAATGTGTCTACAGTAGATGGAGGTCGTGCCCTTAAGAAACAGGAAAGAAAGACCTGACACAGGACCTGAGAGGTGCTTCAGTGGCCCTTCAGTTTATCCCATCTACTGTTCACTGAAGCCTCATCAGAATGATGTCAGTGCAAGGGTGGCTGTCAAGAAGCTGTTCTTAAAGGAGGGAAACAGAGAGAAGACTAAAGTTCTTGTGTCATGTTATCCAAGTGGTAACAGGTCTTACAGAGTGAGGAATCCAAATGTAAAATTTTTGGCCCAAATCAATATGTACAGAGGAGTTCAGGGAGAGAGGCACAGCAGTGAGTTAACTAAAACCAGATGTGAAAAACATTTGCTAACTAAAATAAAAATAAAAGCTAGACCTTTGAAAATAATTAAAACGAACTGAATTTATTTAGTGAAAAGTAACTAAAAAAAAAAAGGAAAATAAAAAGGAAATAGTTTTGGTATTTGTTAGGTTGGTAAAGCTTTAATCAAAACTTGCCTTATGAGGCTTTGATGGATGTATTTATTGCAACTTTGGATTTCTGCGAAGATTGTGAGGCTTGTTTTTATTCAGTGTTTTTAATATAATACTGTTTCTGAGTTTCCTAAATCTTGCCTTTACCATATACCCTCAATACAATAATAATAACACTAAAATTGACACTGAAACTAATAGAAACTAAGCTAAAATGAAACATTGTAACACAACGAAAATTAAACTCAAATGAGGAAACTCACTCTGGGAACTAGCTGAAACTAAACCGAATTAAAAGCAAAAATCAAAACTCAATAAAAATCAAACCTAATTAGAAAATACAAACTATAATAACTCTGGTGTCTACAGCCATCAGTACACAGTGGAGTCTCTGTCATGGTTTGGGGCTGAATTTCAGCCAGTGGTTTGGGGAATTTTGTCAAAATTTTCAAAAGGAATTATGAATGTAGAAGAAGTATCATCAGATTTTAATCCACCATGCAATACCATCTGGAAAGCATCTGATTGGAAATGGCTTTTTTCAGCATGACAATGATCCCAAACACACTGCCAATGAAGTTAAAGCATACCTGGATTGAAAAGCACATGGAACACAGCCAAACAAGAGTTTTGAACGTCCTTCAAGAAGTCTGAAGAAATCATAAGAAAGCTTGCCTAAGAGAGTTTAGGTTTATGTTGAAGAATAAAGGTGTTTGTACCAGATTTGTTCATGTTCGTATAAATTGTTTTACCTATTTCCAAATCTCCTGCATAATATAACAGAGGAAGGCTTAAGACTTGCACAATACTTTATAAGACTTTGTTTAAAATATATTCTTGTTTAGAAAGTGGTTAAAATACTATGACACCCTACGACTAACCCTTACTGAGTTAAGGCCAGGGATTGGTTGAGATCTGTTGTGTAAGAGTAGAAAATCAGCACAAAAGTGGAGTTTTGACCACTTGTTCATCTCTTCTCTCTAGGCCACATAGACAAGCATGTGATGACTCACGCAAGGCAGAAGGGTTCCCTTGGGCACAGCCAAAGTAGTCCAGAGTGGTGGGACAACAGCTGTCTTTGGCCACATGGTGGTGCCATGGGCGGCGCCTGGCCTGAGCGCACACTGCGATTTGGCAGGACAAAGAAGATAAGCGAGGTCACCAAAAAAGACAGAAACATGGCCAAGAGGATGAATGACAAGAGGGAAAAGAACAGAAAGACCAGAGCAGAAAAGAAAGGTGGACCGGAGGCACGTCAAGAAACGGACAGGAAAATGTACCCTTTGCGAGGAGGGCTGGGAATTCAGAAAGTGAAGGACTCAGCTGCCATGTCCTCCTGACCCGACTGGAGGAAAACATTCGTGAAAAGCAGAGGTCTAAGGAAAGGAAAGGAAAGGATGGCCGCGGACAATTATCTCACAAGTCCAAGTCCAAAAAAAGGAAAAGCAGTGACGGAAAAGAGAAGTCGTCACCAAAAAACAAATTAAAATCATGCAGTGGAAGTTATAGCAAGAGTATTGGGTTGGGAGTCTTTCAGCCACGCAAGCGGAGACTGGCTTCTCTCAATGGCTGAGGCGGTAAACAGCCTGCTACTAGAAAGAGCCACTGATCCCCAACCAGCAGCCAAACAGGCCAAGAGACAGGAGGAGCCCATAAATGCAGGGGCTTTCCTGGATGCAGATCCAGCGAGAGGTGGTGTCTGCGGAGGTCTTAAGGCTTTGCGAGGGACCAACACTAAAGGCTCCACATCTCACGAACTTGAAGCGTACCAAAGCTCTAAGCCTGCCAAGAGGGCCAAAGTTAGCCGAGGGGATGAAAGTTTGGGGATGAGTCAGGAGTGCCTTGACGCTCCTGCACCCAGACGGTTGGCTGGACTTAATGCCGCAGCCCTGCTGAAGTTAACCAGTTCCTCTGCTACCAGTAAACAAAGAGCAAAGGCTGCACCCACTGCTACTGTTACTTCAGACTGCAAGGCTCCCGTCGTGGGCCCGACCCTAAAGTCGCACTCGAGGGCCAAACTTCAGCACAAGGGACGCACACAAAAGCAGAAGGGGAAAAAGATCCCTCCCCTGCACAGTGGCTGCACAGCTTGCAAGAAGGCAGGCTTTGAGCCAAAGGTGGAGTGGGAAACGGGTGGCTGCACCCATCGACTGACAAAACCGGGCTACCAGTCACGCAGTATGCTAGCATACCCACTGAAGAAAGTGAAAGAGGAACAGCTGGAGACTGAGCTGAGCCCGTACTACTGCTTTCCTTCAGAGCGCTCAATGGACTACTGTCACGGCTTGGCCTTCTTTCTAGGCCAGCAACCCTATGGAGAATCAGACGATCAGCCACTTAACTCAGCCATGACCCCTGTGAAGCGCGAGTGCCTAGTAACCTCACCATCGCTGACACATTCCCTACCACACACAGCGCTCACCCTGAGCCCTCACCCCTGCCTCTGCACCGCCGACCATTGCTTCTCCAGCTATTACGTCCACATCGCCCACCCGACACACACTGGAACAACTTCAGCCACCATGGCCCCGCGACCTCTGAACTTGCCCCCATCTAGTTTGTGCCCTAGCCGAATGAGCGGCTCCAAGCTGCTGGGGCAGCAGGTGTCACATCCGTCGGGACTAGCCCACCCCGCCTACTGCAATTCTGTGGCTTCACCCTGTTACGGTGACGCCTGCGGGATTAGTGGGTATACCTACAGAGCAATGGCTCCTGTCACCAGCAGGGGTTGCTCTTTTAGCACAGGATGCACTGGATGCACGCACAATATCAAAACAGGTGAGTTGCTTGACCCCCATGCCCCAAGATTTGGTCTTGTTTCATAAATGTTCAGTATTAATTGCTGATTATTAATTATCACAGTCTTAAGTGGTTTTCTGAGGCCACTTGAGGATTTGCTCACAATGATGGCAAGTTCTTTTGTGATAACACTTCTTTGATTTAGCTGTTTTCTAGCCTTCTTTGCCAGTATTATAAAAGAAACCTTTATTCCAGTAGTTAGACATAAAGCTATTACTTAAAGACTCTGAAGAGTCCTTTGTTGATAAATGATATGCCTCAAGCCAATTGTGAAGTCAAGCAAGTGGAGCCTTTCTGTTTTATGTAGTCCTTTTTTTGTCTTTTGCCATGAGCTTTTAAATTGCCTGCAGAATGAGGTAACTGCTTTAGATGTGTGTGGCTAAGGAGCTTTAGGCTTATTGTAAAGTTTTCGGTTACAATGTGTCATGTACGTAGCTAGACTGATAGAAGAAGCAGGTTACTTTTAAGCAGAAAAATAAATAAATAAATAATGTATAGCATGAGCCGCATGAGCCACATGAACCTTAAATTATGTGTGTGTATATATAATTTAAGGTTCATGTGGCTTATTCTAAAGATAAGTAGCCAGCTGTGTCATCTACCATTTGATGGTGTTCAGAAGTTCCTTTGCTTATTGTTACTGTCACCTTTTTGTTTCAGAGGGTTACCCCTCCCCTCAGGGTGATCACAACCCTTCCCTTCTGGTTCCCCCACCATGCCAATGTCCAGCTGCCCTCTGTCCAGCGTGCCCACTTCCACGCAGACTAAACCCCACCTACTGAACCACCTGTCTGGACGAGACCAGCCCCAGGCTAGGCTAAAGCTAGCCAAGGAGTGCCCAAAGAGCACCAAGCCCTCCGGTGACTCTCTGTCCATGGGCCGCGCACAGCTATCGACAAAGGAGTCGCCACCCGTGCCAAGCCTCAGCAGCACCAAACAAAAGAGGGTCAGCCGCAGACGGGCCACTAATGGCTGGCTGCCTGTTGGAATGCCCACAGAGAGGGAGGTCTTCATTGCGGTAGGTTTTTTGAGAGTCCATCTCTGTACGATGAAGATGATCAGCATATTAGAGAGCTTTTTGACCGAAGGAAAACCTTCTCTATTCCAAATACCTGACCAGTAGAAACCTTAGCATCAACACAGCTGCCTTCCACAAGGACAAAGAAATTGTCTCTTGAGGGAAAAGATAATTGTGTTTTGACGATACAGCTTTGTGTGACAGATTCCTTTTTGTCTTTATAATGAGAATTATGTCTTTTCTTATTGTGTTTGCGTGCTCGTGTGTTTGTGTGTGTCTCAGGGAGAGGATGAGACGGCCCTGCGGCAATGTTACGAAGGAGTCGAGAGGGACGGTGAAGTGATACATGTGAGAGACACTGTGCTGCTACGATCAGGCCCCAGGAAGAAATCCCTCCCATATGTTGCCAAGATATCAGCGCTGTGGGAGGACCCCAAAACAGGTAAAAAAAGATCAGGAGAAGGGGGGAGATTATGATGCGATACAGTGGTGCATGTGTATTGATGGATGACCGGAGGAGCATATGGCCAAGATTGTTTACCTCTGTGTGTGTGTGTGTGTGTCTTAATGTGATCCCTCAGGAGAGCTGATGATGAGTCTTTTCTGGTACTACCGACCTGAGCACACACAGGGAGGCAGAGATCCCAGCACACACTGTGAGGTGAGGCAGAGATTTGGAGCCAAGATGTTTTTCCTGTAACAGATCTGTGCTGTTACTGTTTGTCTGCACAAACAGTAACAGCACAGATCTGTGTGTATGTGAGACAAGAGAAGGTACAATCAACATTCATCAAATAAAAACACTTTATTTGATTTATTCCATTAGCGAAGGATTACGTAATCAGTATCTTCTAAGGAAAAAAATGACATCATGAAGTGTGTGTGTGTGCGCTTATGTGTTGTGTGTAAGAATAGATGAAGTCAAAATATATAAAGTATAGCACTGTGCAAAAGTCTTGAGCCACAATTTGTTTCTATATATTAAGCTAAGAAATTGGTGCAGCAGTTTATTGAAATATTTGCAAGGATAATAGTTCAGGTTTCTTGAAGGACATTCAAAGCTCTTCTTTGGATGTTGGCTGATTTTATTTTCTGTACTCTGTCACATTGATCCCACACTGCTTCAGTAATGTTTAGCTCTGGGCTCTGGGGAGGCCAATCCATGACTGACAGTGTTCCACTGTGTATGATTTTAATGCATTAGCAGTGTGTTTGGGATCATTGTCATGGAAAAAAGAAACAGTTACCAATCCAGATAGTATTGTATCGTAGATTTCTGTTCATAATTCCATCATTTATGACAAGATCCCCAAAACTGAAGGGCCAGATGTATCTCTCGGGTCCTGAGTCTGGTCTTTTTCCAGTTTTTAAGGACATGGCTTTCAGATACTGTTCATCTGCTCTAGATAGTTTTAGGTCTGCCACTTTTGTCCTCCACATATCCAGTTTCCTCAAATCTTTTAAAGGCATGCTACACACCATACTGACATGTGTCACATGTTCAGCTAACAGCTCTTTGGGAATAATCTTGTTGGTGCAAAAATACAGTTTTACAGCTGTCTTATCTTTGGCATCTTTTGATTCGGCTAAAGAAATTGAAACAAATGATGTGTTTTTGCAGCAGGCTGTTAGTAAAAGAGTGCCTAAAGTTAAAATTGGTTCTCCTCTAAGTTGTCTTCTATGTGCAGACTCGAGACAGGCTCATTCCTTGAGTTAGGTGTCTTTTTTATTCTTGAATCATTCACAGGTCAGTGTGAACAAACAAAAAAACCTTAATCATTTACTGAAAATGGTCAGGTACAAGGACTGGACTGAAAGTGAGTGAAAAAGCAAAGAAAAACTTTGAAAGATCCTTAGAAAGCCTCGAGAACTGTTGCTCAAGACCACTTTAAAAAAAATGATAAGAAAGTCTGTCTCTTCTTGAAGGGTGATCCAAGACTTTTACACAGCACTGCAGCCATGAAATTTATTCTTTATTTAATTTTTATCACTTTGTTTAAAGATAATGCAGTTTTTATTGATGGAACAGTTTGTGCTACATCAGAAATATTATGAGGTATCCTCATGTGTACAACATGTGTAAGAAGATTATGTGCAATGAGGAGGCGAACAAAACGGCCTGTTGCTGCTCTGCCCTGAAACTGTGGATAGTTGGTTTGCTCTTCAGTCTGACCACAAAGCTAAAAAATGATATCTCTCTGACCTCAGACTTGCACAAGCCAAGAACAGGAAAGATAAACGATTTTACTTCTAGAAATGTTCTTTTTACAATGGCACGTGTCGAATAGAGCAGGATGTTGTGTGTGTGTCTTTGGCAGTACATAAGGTAGAAACAAAAAGGCAAAATCCTGTTGCTCATGAACAATTATAGTTCCCACTGTGCTCTTAGTACAAAAGTGTCATTTCTTCATTATTCGCCGAGCACAATAGGAAACGCTTAACAGAGATGTGATTCTTCACACCCACTGTTGATTTCAGAATGAGATTTTCGCCTCTCGGCATCAGGATGAAAATAGCGTGGCCTGCATAGAAGACAGATGCTATGTTCTCCCACTAGCCCAGTACTGTAGGTAAGTAACGAACACGGTAATTGTTGCTAGCAGAAAAAGTCTTTTCACAAGGTTTGAAGTTTGAAATGAACACCTCAGCTTTGACGACACGTGGAAGCTTCTTCTTTTTTTTTTTAATCACACACTGGTGACACTACAACTGTTAATGAATTTGCAGGAACATAAGACAATGAACACTTACCGTGATAACCTTTGTGAAAATCCTGTTTCAAGTTGGAGTGTTTAAATGAAGGCGGAGAAGCAGGAAAGTTGCCTTTTAATGGATTTTCTTCTCCCTTCCTAGATTTTGTGCCTTGGTGAAGCGGCGTGCTGAAGGTGCCCCGCCTGGCAGTGCCAGCATGGTGCCCTGCCGCCCCGACTTTGCCCCTCCTTCCCACCGCTGTGTGCCCACAGACGTCGACCCCGAGTTGGTGTATCTCTGCCGGCACGTCTACGATTTTCGTTACGGTCGCATCTTGAAGAATCTGCAGTAGAGGGTGGAGGGCTGTTGCACCTTTTGAATTAATCGTCAATGAAGCACCGCCCCATGCCACACAAAGAAGAGGGAGTGAAGGGGGCTGAGGGACTTTTTTTGTTTTGTTTTGTTTTTATCCAGTGAGCACCTCACAGTCAGAGGGAAGGGGGTGGTGATGGGGTGAGGTCGTCTATTGGGCCAATAAGAAGCACAGATCCCTTTAGCTGGAATGTGGTAGACAGAGCACCAATGTTTTCTGGTTTTGGTTTTGGAAGAGAAAGGAGTGATAATTCATTCTTCAGATCAGATTTTTTTTATTTTTTATTTTTAAAAGCTTCCACCACACTCTGAGGTTTCAGCCTCCAATCGCTTCCCTGCCAGAATTGCTGAACGCCAGGCCGAGCTGGGCTGCTGTCAGGACTGTGTTTCCCCTCAAGCATCTTAGCACAACAATCATGTTTGTTCCATTTGTAAGCCAGTGGCTCAGGGATGGTCCGGCACAGAGGCGCTGCCGGGGAACACAGGCCTGCGCTGTCCGCTCGGCGTTAACGGTGCTCAAGCAGCGAGAGTGAAGGAGCAGCTAATGGAGAGTGTCGTCTCATTTCTCCCGATTTCGAACCCGCGTGAGTCTGCGCGTGCATGTCAGAGAGAATGGAGAGCAAGTGTGACTCCAGGGTGAATGGATAACTGTCGGCATGTGTGATGTTCTTTTGTTGTTGTTTTTTTAAGGAAGCTTTCAGGCAATCAAAACCAAAACAAGCAGCTTTAGAGAAAGCGGAGCTTCCTTCTCTTCTCCTGACACTGACCGAAACCTTTTCATCTCAAGTGATGAGCTGCGCAAAACTAAAATGATTGCACCTGAACGGGGTTCGTGAGACAGTCCTTTCCCTACTAGACTCGAGCAAACTAGAGCAGGGCTCTTTTAACTTTGTTTAGTACGGACCAGTGACACTAAAATTTCTCGCGATAGATTCGAACCAGTAAAAAAATAAACACACGTGGTGAAAGATGTCGAAGCAAACTGTAATCTCAGCTACTTGAAGAAGAGTCTCCCTTATGGGTTTTTTGTGGTGTCGTGTATACTTTTTCACATTTACTCGTTCTTGTGACTTGCCTTATGACTTGCAGGGAGAGCTTCAGGCAGCTACGTCTCGCCACATCAAACACTGAAGCGGTAGAACAGGGTGCACCTGCAGTCCTTGAAAGTAGGGTTTGGTTCAGTCTACGTGGCTCTCTTACAAACAGTAAAAGGTCTGAAAATAGTGGAGAACATCTTTTGTACATTTTTACAGCAAAAGGTTACGTTGGCTGTTCGCTCGGCAAAGAGAAAAGCATGAACTTGTCAGCTTAGATGTGATGTGCTTGGCATTTGTGCACCCTCTCTCCAAAAGAAAAGCGGATGACATTAGCTCCCGATTGTTTTTCTGATCGCCGATACAGCTCGATACGACCCCCCCCCCCTAAAAAAATATCCCCTCTCTGCCAAGATAAACCAAAGGATGTCTCACACAAGCCAGAATTCCCGTCTCCACCCTCACTCCTTCTCTCCGTCAGCGCTTCTACTCCTCACTCCCTTGTTCTATTGCACTAATCCATTCCTTAATTACTACACATGCGTTCAACTTCCAGCTACTTAATATTGACGCCGGGTGGGGTGGGGCTCACTGTATATCATTTCTTTGTGTGTGTGTGTGTGTGTGTGTGTGTGTGTGTGTCTTTTTTGTACCTTTGTAGAAGGAAACCGTGAGGATGTCATGGCTGCTTTTGTCAGTGCAAACTGTGTATTTCTATTACTTAACCAGTAGAGGAGTGAAGTCAGCCAGCCAGCGTGTTTGTCATATAACCCGATGCTCGACATGTTGAATCATGGGATATCGCTTGAGTCATTCCATCTGATTTGTCAGTCAGCTCTAACGTACCTATATAATTATACAGTATATATATATACATGTATGTATCCACACTGTCAATGTGATTAGAGTTCAAAGAGGCATCTGGATGGAGGCTTGACCCACTGTGCAGGCAGACGTAGCACCAAGCTGGAGGGCGTTTGGTGGAGGTTTGGAGGGGCAGGTGGGCTATTTTGATACTTGTAAGTTGTGGTGGGTTTCTGACCACACTCTTCTATTGCCTTAACCTCGCAAGCAAGTGTTTTTTTTGACTTGTGAGTGGTGTCAGAGTGCGTGATCGTGTACCTTTAACGGCATAAAGAGTAACCAGCTGCTTTCCCACGCAGCAAACGCCCTGTCCTTCAACGTTGGGTAAAGCCCGCAAAAGTTTTGACACACTAAAGCCATCCTGAACTTTTTTTCTCTATTTGAGCCACACGAATCGTGACACAAAAATCAAATCCTGATCATTGGGAGGTTTTTGCTTTTAAGTTGTTATTATTTCTATTAATCCCCAGATTCTTCAAAGAGGTAATATAAATAGATATATTCTCCTACTTTACGATTTCTCCTTATTAGGGATATTTTATTATGTCAGTTTCCTAAGATGGTGTATGCAGTATATTTTTAGACTTGCTATTTTTGGAAAATGAACATAACTAATCAAGAGGATATGCATTATTTTTCTGTTTATTTCAGGTGAGTTTCAAAAACAATGAAATGTTAATTGAAATTTGACCAAATGGGGAAAAAAATAAAAATTAATGGGGACTGATGTATGACCTGAGGTTGGAGATAATAGGCCAATGGAAATCTCCCATCCAGCCAACTTCTAATGAAGTGTAGATATTTGAATCCAGGAAGCACCGGGCACTCTTTAAACAGACAGCCAATGCACAGTGTAGTATTTTTGCAAGATCTGTAATAATTATATTTAAAGTAAGAAAAAATATTTAAATCTAGTAAAACATATTAAGATTTAATTTTAACTTATTTGGAAATACTGTGTCTAATTGATTAACTATATCCTGTTTTCTTTGTGCTCCAGGATAGAAAAGATTTCTGTTCATTTGTAACAATATAAATATTATTTAGATTTTTTTTTTCTTTAAATTATATCATTTTTAATTGGGTGGAGACCACAGTGAAGCTCACGCCAGCAGACAGGAGAGAAAGCGCTCACACGAAAACACGGGCTCGTGTTTTATCAGAATTCCCGTCTTTACATGCTGGAAAGAAAAAAGTCCAACCTGGCCTCAAGAACTGGGGGGGGGGCACTCTTCCAGGTCACATGCTGTGTGGGAGAATGTGGCAACGTGGTCACCTGAGCTTTTATTGATTGGTCCTATTAGGGGAGAAACTTATGGGACACACGAGACAGGACAGAATGCCCCCTGGGTTTCAAGGAGAAGATCCCCCTCGGATGCTGAAGTGGGACCAGTTTTCATCCTCTGAAACAAAAGTCACTGAGGGTCAGGAATTAGGCACTGTGTGAAAATTATTAGGTAGAGGAAGCATTAGCATTAGTATTCATGTATTTGGCAGGACAGATGGGTTTATTTTATTATATTTTTTTGTTTACAATCATGATCAAACCCACAAACTGTACACTTTACTTAAAAAAGTGTTTGTGTTCTCTCAGTTTTGTTTGCTATAGAAGTACTGTTTAGATGTAGTGAGGGGATCCTATTGCCATTGCCTTTAGAGGATATTATTTAAAAAAAAATGTTAAAAGTGAGTCTTAGCATCTGCTAACACTAATCATTTTCACACAGTTCCTTACTAAGTAAGCTATCAGGGTTTCTGATGGGCACAGATGGCAGCCAGGGGTTTATTATAATCAATGAGTAGATTAAATGAAGTTTCTCCCTCCTGCATCAGATGACCACTCTTGCCCTTCTCCCAGATGTGCTGTTACATATTTGGCCCCTAGAGGGCATGAATCAGATGTTGGAGAAGCATGTAGAGGAGTCACAAGGCCACATCCTAAACCCTTTCAGCAGCTTTTCCTTCTTTTCCTGCCCCCATTTTTTTGAGTACTAGGAGAGATGTAGAGACTTCCTGGAAAATTAGATCAAGAAAGCTCAGCAAGGAGGCTGCCCCATGTTTTCCAGCCAGATTGTGTGTAGCTATCTACTCAAGTGAATTTCCTCCAAGCACCACACAGGCACAGTCGCATCCTTCTTTACCATGGCAACAAGGCAGGGCAGGAAGTTTGTACGTGGCGTCCACAGTGGCGGGGTCACACACTGAGTAACCTGTGCTGATGCCTCACAGGAAGCGTGTCCACAGAAAGAAAAGTACCCAGAGCAACCCCTGAGATTCTGCTTTCTGTGTGGTCTGTATTGATGCTTATTGTTGGCGTATATTTTGATATATTTTGGGTGGGGGGGTTACAAATTATAGTGAAAGGTCTAGATATTTTTGGAGTAGAGAAGCAATGTGTGTATCAGATTATTGTCACTTTGTCTTGCTCTCTGAAAAATCTCTTGGAATTTTTTTTGTTTGTTTGTTTTTCTGAAGAATTCTATAACATCCCGACTGATTTAATGTTCGATTCAGAGAATATTTATAAATTTTAAGTCCTTTGTGAAAATTCCGTGTTTGTGTTTTTATTTCAGAGCTTTTAATTTGTAAACTAATTGCAGGTTAATTGCGGTCACCTGACAGGTGTAGAGGTCATCTTGAAAGTTTATTTGGGTTAGATGCCTACCATTACAGGATTATGTGTTTCTCTTCAAGGTTATCTAATTTTGCCTGTGTGCAAACCTTAGAGGACGTTAGAGATTAGTTCACTGTATGCGATCAATACCGAGTTGATCAAAATTCCTCCACCAATGAGCCGTAGTGATGAACAGTGTCCACAGGAGGTCAGTGGTGTGACACCAGTGTTCAGGTCAGACAGGGTCGAATCCTACTCTGACCTCTACATTTAAGTATTATTAAGGGCACTGATTAGACAGTCCGTGGTCATCTGTTAGTTTGAAAACAACAGGCGAAAGGTTTCAACCTTCCCCTGCCCCTTTTCCACATCTCCGATTTCCCTCCCTTCATGTCCTCTGTCAGCAAAGTCATTATCTGCCTTTGCCCTTCATCCCCGTTCAGGCCTCAGGGCATTAGGAACGTTCAGCACACACACACACACACACACCACACTGCAGGGCCTTAGTGTCTGTTACGCGGGGATAACAGCAGCCAGACCACAGGACGATTAGTGTGTCATAATAACATAACTAGCAGCACATTTTGACCTGAGAGGCCTCTCAAGTGCACCAGTCTGCTTAAAGACTAGTGGCTGCGTGGTAATGGAGCTGAGAGAGTATATTAAAAACTCACTGTGGGTGGAATAAATGGTGACCTCTTGTGAATAAGGGAGCAGCGGAAAGCAGTTTAGGGTGGAATAAATGGAACTGATGTCAGTGTATTGAAATTGCGATGCCTTCATCTTAAACAAAGAAAAATGTGAGGGATCAGGGTCATTTCATTGTTTTTATTTCTTCATGCAAAAATAAAACAAAAGAATGTAAAACAAAAAAAAATTCTTGTAGGCTAATCTTATTTTTCTTTATTTTTTTATTTCTAAAACACATCCGCAGTCAGATAGGCCACTTCCAAGTTTAAAAGGAAATGGTGCTGTCTGCATTTTCCAAATCAAAAATTAGCTTACAACATTTTAAGTAATGAAACTTTTTTTTTTTTTTTTTTTACAGGATGCACTATTTATCAAACATATACATCTTTTAAAGGCTACCTTTTGCATTTTTTAGTTAAAAAAATACATATTCCATACTATTATATAATTAATTTCAATTCATTTTATTTATACAGCTCCAAATGACAACAACAGTCGCCTCAAGGCGCTTTATATTGTAAGGTAGACCGTACAATAATACATACAAAGAAAAACCCAACAATCATATGACCCCCTATGAGCAAGCACTTTCGCGACAGTGGGAAGGAAAAACTCCCTTTTAACAGGAAGAAACCTCTGACAGAACCAGGCTCAGGGAGGGGCGGGGCCATCTGCTGCGACTGGTTGGGGTGAGAGAAGGAAGACAGGATACAAGACATGCTGTGGAAGAGAGCCAGAGGTTAGTATACATTAGTTAATTAGAATATATACAGTTTTGCATCACTGGTCTGTACAAAATATTGTTTTGATCCCAATGGGAAATTGTAGCATTATTGCAAAGAAGCGGGGGAATGTAAATCTTCACCAGAACCCTACTGATAATGTAGCAGGTGATCACTGGTCAATTGAAATGAATTTACAATATTCAGATAGAAAAACATGCATGGGTATGTCACATACCGAAATATATTTATAGGTTTTATATACAGATAAACTACAGAAATCCATTTAATTGATAATAGTAATTATAATCAAAAGTAACACCAAACTTTATTTATACTTTTGAATAATACTTGAAATGTGAGTTTCTTTGTCTCTTATGTTTTATTTACTTTTTCCCTTTGTTTTCTGTAATGGTTTTGTCATCATTAGAAAGCTCCCATCCTTCATAACAGTCTCAGAGTTATGATAATTGAAGCACAAGTTAATTCATACACAGAAACATGAAGTCACAGCCTGTTGTCCTCTCTATTTCTTTGTTTAATACATTTATACATAAAACTAGCCTCTCGAATACTGTACTGAAGTACAAAACATGTACTTAATGATTAATCAAGCAGGTACAATATTAAAATACTGGTGAATCACATAATACATCGGTAAAAATAAGCCAATAATGTGATGTGATAGAATATGTAGAGAAATTATTTTTGCAATACAAATATTTTTTGATTTCCTATGTACGTGTATAGTTCAGCTACAACAGCATTGATCCACCAGAGATGCACCTCACCATGGCAGCAAGTCTGACGGGCAAGAAGCAAAATATTTTTCCATGTGTTAACATTCACATACTGCATTCCCCATTTATGCTTGATCACAGTCAAACCGTTTCATGATTTTCATTTCAATTATTTCAACAGCAGCAAGCACAGGGAACAAAAAATGACATTAAGAATTAACTTAAGACATTAGATAACCGAATATTAAAAATAAAACATTCTGCAGACTCAAGGTTGTCCTTTATGTATGAAGCCAGAAAGCTGCTTTGACAGATCAGCAAATGGAAGCATCTGCTAGAGAAAGAATCAATCCAGCAAATGCAAAATAGACAAAAAGCCAGCTTACACCGGGGGAGACCCCGACACAATTGCCTAACTAGCTTTTCATCTGCTCTTCTTTCTTTCTCTGTTGGTCTAATTACCACGTCCGGCTTATTGTCCTCCTGATGACTGTAATTAATCAAGTTCTGCTGCCTAATCTCTGAATCTCATCATCCTTACAGTACACCAGGGCCGGCCACGCCGGATGGTATCCTGATGTAAGCTGTTTTGGGGAGTGCAATTGTGTGCGTGTCTGCAACTTTGCATGCAACTGCAAATTGCATGGTCCCACCCTGCTGTTTGTTTTCTTTTCTTTCTTTTTTTTTGTTGGCAGTGTTTATCCTTTGCATACAGGTCAGTAATTGTTACTCATCTTCTCCTTCTGCTTAAAGCAGTAGGTGGATGTTTGCAGACAGGAGCTGAGCTATTTATCTTCCAAGAAGGTTTATTTAGCATCAAAGTGTTCTCCCTAACTGAGGCCTCCTTGGCTCCTGTCGAGAGAGAGAGAGAGAGAGAGAGAGAGAGAGAGAGAGAGAGAGAGAGAGAGAGAGAGAGCGCTACTCTCACAGCCTTGTCCTCTCTTGAGCTTCAGATGGCTTACCGGGTCCTTAATCTGTCCTATGAGTGACATCACCCTCTACCAGCACGCTCCACTTATTTCTTACAGGACAGCAGGCGAGAGGGAGGGAGGGAAAGCATTAGGTGGTGTCCACTGGTTTGTTAGGAAAGGTGAATTAGCTCAGCAGCAAAGCTTTGGAGAGTAAGTAAGAGTAAGGTGGGATCCTGCTTGCACAGTTTGTCTGGGCTATGGCAGAGGGCACAGCGGAGGGAGACACTCACATGGAGGAGCTGCTGGATCACGGTCTAGGCATGGAGGAGACAGCCCACGGCCTCCTGAGGAGGCCCTCATTGAAGGAGAGCTACCACAGCGACTCCCTGCTGGCACCAGACACTGACTTCATGACAGGTATACAGCCACAGCAGCTTGTTCTCTCACGTACATCACTTCCATGCAGTTAGTTTTGGTCTGACATCTGCTTGCACACAGATGCATGGAGGAGGACGCTAAGCCCAAAGTAAATGAGCTGGAGCCTTTAAACATGTAGTGTGATTGGTCTCTCTCGTCACAGCGGTCATGATCATAAAAAGTCACCATAAAGACTTTTATGTGATAGCTACAGAAAATTAAAAGATTGAAAATAGAAACAATACTATCTATCTATAATGTTCTATAACCAAGAGCGTGGAGGTGACGATAGTTTGTAACCCTAGATGTATAAAAGTATGTGAAAGAACAATTACGTGTGCTATTATTGCTGTCCATTCCTCATACACAGTGGCAGAGATGTGTGTTGGATGCAACACGTAATGCAATACACACAGTTCTCACGACACAGGCCACTTTATTAGTTACAGCTGTGAAATCTCCTCTGAGACAAGTTTGACGTTTTAACATTTTACTCCTTAAAAACTCAAAGCTAAACCAACATTAAAGATATAAGAACAGTGAGCTTTTTGACGTTAAAAAAACTGACAAAATGCAGCGCTCATGCACAACTGTTGTATTGCATTGCACAGAATTTCGCAGGTGGACCTAAGGTAAAGGGTCTGTGTGGCTTATGAATAACTCTTACAATGAAGAAAAGGAGAACTCATGCATGCATGATTTCCAGTATGACAGATTTGTTCAAATCAGTTTGTTATTTGTGTCGAGAAAAAAACTAATAATAAAACAAATCTGAGCTGGAAACTTTGTTTGAAGAAGAATGTGACTCAACAGGTGTGTCTGACAGAACTTTTTAAGAACCTGATCTCTCTTTTCAGGCATAAATTATTGTTGTTACGATTGCTTTTAATGACACATTTTGTTTTTGTTCTGGTTCTTTCACATTCTCATAAATACACTGGCTAGAAAAACAACCAAACAAATAAAAAAAGATCTTCCCAGGCTGCTAGATTGCTGTTGCTGGACCCTATTGGTTGTATAAACAAGATAAAGTCAAACACTAATCCTAAACATCTCTCTTACTTCTCACATGTGACATAGTCATAGTCAAGCTGTGGGTGTTGTGGGATGTGTCTTATCTGAGAAGATTTGGGGAAATGCCCGGTCCCTGCTGGGATATTAGCATCAGTGGACTAACATGTGAAGGACTGCGTGCGCACACGTGGCCTGTGTGTGTGTCAGGCTGCTGACTGCTGATACGAGCAGACAGATGCCGTTCCTCCATTCAAGAGGCGCCAGCTGCAAACCGAGATTAAAATGCTCCATTGGCTCTCCGTGCTGAAGTTATAGCTCAACGTATTTTCATTTTGCTCAAATGTATATAAGTGTGTGAAGTCTGGAAGCCTTCACTGCGATAACTTGGCAGTGCGTGCGCGTGACTGTGTTTGAGAAACAGCAGATATACTTAATGCACAGGGCTGCATGTGTGTTTACATTTGCGCGAGCAGCGCTGAGGGTGCCTGCCTGTTCTTTGTGGGGCCGAGTTAGTACAGAGACTGAGCTCTGGGCTGCTAATTCCATTTTACAGCACTGGGATTATGTGCTATTCTAATCTCAGTCCCATATGGGCTGCGTGGAGGTAGCACGAGGATGATGTCATGGTCAGGACAGGAGGAGAAACAGAAGATCACATGCCTACACAAAAATCACAACTCTCCATGTGAGGCGGATTACTGCCTGAATAATTACACTGAAAATCGTCATCCTGGACAGGTCATCGCTTAGACTCGATTCTCAAAGGAACTACGGCAACAAGTGAGAGTTAAAAATAGTTTGAACGTGCACTTTATGCACTTCACAGACGCTACATTCTGAAAACATTGAAAGCATTCAAACAACAGTGTAAGTTCCAAACCTGTCCACTTGATTGGAGTTTAAACTGCATATTATATAATAGTGGTCAATGCAGTTGAGATTATTATTATTATTATTGTTATTGTTTCCATCTGATTCGTCTGTTTGGTATGAGTGTATTCATTTAAAGCAATGCATTATCAGGGATTGTAACATTTAGTCCTCTTACTGAATCTGGAAAATTGTAAAATATTAAAAGTAAAATCCCCCATCAGTATGAAATAGTGTAATATTACTGCTGTGTTTAAGACTGGGCTCATTTTCAAACTTTATGTTCAGCATCATATTCTTTAAATCGCTGTCCTGTGAGTGCCACATATCTATGAAAAAAAAATCAATTCTTCACGAGCTCAGAAAAACAGGCCTATATCTTGATTTTTCAGAAAGTATTTAAAAATAAAATAATGAAGAAAAATCAGCTGAATTAAAAGGCTTGAGCAGTGTGTTGGTTAATGGTTAACTGTCAATACCCACAGGGAGGGATTCAAATGCAAAATCAAGGTGGAGTGTTGGCAAAACAGCTGATTAAACATGGTAGACTGAGATATTCTCATAAATGCTAATCTGAAAGTGCTGTGAGTCTGCACCTGCTTAACTTGGCTGTTTTATTCGATCGGACATGGTCACAGCTGCTGTCCTCTCTCCATCATTGTCAGCGCTTTTCTTCAGTGCATTGAATGAGTTATTAACAGCTTTTTCAAACTCAATCTTCTACATCACACATGTTGACCATGGGTGGTTGGCAAGAGGGAACTCATCTAGTACGATGCTAAATCACTGAAGCTCATTTACTTGCTAATCCTAGCTGTGTTTCTATATGAAGCTTTATGACAACTCAGTCTGACACTAAAAGAGAGAGATCATTATACTTTAATTTATGTTTATTTTTATATTTCATAAGCTGAGCAATGTTACCTTGCTTGTCTTGAACGCCGCTGCCAGTGACTGACAAGTCACAATGATATCAGTGTTCTCGGGTTACTGTTTACATTCCCTTTTGGCTCTTCACACATGGTTTTAAAAGATCAAGATTATGGTGATGGTCAAAAAGTCCAACTTGAGTCATCAAAAAAAAGTAGGAGACATCACAGTGGTTATTATCCATATTTTATATACAAATGGCAGCTTTTACATTCATGAGTACAACATTTAGCCCTAAGCTATTTGTTTATGTGTTACTTGTTACCTTTTTATCCACCAGTTCTTATCGCTAACTTTTTAAAACGTTGTAGCATTACTTTCGTTTTTCTGCCTTTTGTCCATTCGTTTGAGGTATTCTTAACTACTGTTTGTTATACTCTCGCCCCCTTTTAAGCTATTCTTTAGTAATTTTATACTTTTAACCCTTTTTTTAAAAAACTATTCTTAGCTACTCTTTAGCTATTTTATACTTTTAGCCTTTTTAAGCTTTTCTTGGCTCACCTTTAGCTATTTTATATTGTAGTTTGGTTAAAATTCCAGATATTTATGCATTTTTTGCACTTTTAGTCACTTAACCATTTTTTGTTACTTTTCTATTTCTATTACTATTTATATTTATACCTGTATCTATTACTTTTACCTTTTACCATTATTAGTATATTCAGTTTAATTAATTAAGCCCGAGAGCCTGTTTAGCTAAATGGATCTAGCAAGCAACCCATATGCTGTAAGTTTAGAGCCGAGGCTGTGGTTTACTGTGTGTCTTTTCCCCTTAGCTGAGCTATCTCTCAGCTTTCTTGTCTCCACTCTTTTATCACAATAAAGGTACAAGGTGCAAAAATTGTTACAAAAAAAAACTACTTTGGCTAACAAGTTTTCATGCAACAGTGGTATTATGGTTTGGACAGCTAACTCATTATGCTGATGTACTTTTTAATCAAACCAAAATGCTTACTTAATCAAATTAGTTGAGCTTCTTCACGATTTATCCTCACAGCCCCTGGCAAACTGGATAAGTACCCCCTCGGGTAAAAGCACCCCTGGTTGGGAATCAGAGTTTTTGTTGACTTAAGGAAGCAGATTATGCAACTGATCCCTGCTCCTTCTTGTATATTCTGGCTGAGCACGACTGGGAAATGATGCCGTTCAGCTGACTCCTGTTTCACTGGGGGTTTTTTTTCTTCTTAAATCCTGTGCAACCACAAGGATGCATTAGTTTTTATTTGTCTCTGCCTCATCCTCCCCGTTACTCAGAGTGACATCCACTGTAAACTGTAACTCTGTGGATGTGCAAGATGTTTACAGCTTCACGGCACAAGAACAAGCAGTGTCTCAGGTTTATCTCTGCTGCTTCCTCTGTGTCTCCAGCGCTGTTAGTGACAGGGGGCTTACGTGTGGGGGCGGGGTCAAAGAGGCTCAGGCTGTGGGATTAACTTTGTAGTCTGCACACACGCACACACACATATACACACATGCAAATACACTTACACGTACACACAATTTAGGCTGGATTGGACTACTGCAGAGTTTTTAAGCATTATCAGCCCCGCCCCCACCTTCATACACTCTCATCCTGAGCAAAGGGCTTTAAGCTCTGTCATACACAACTGCACATCACAGATTGTACCCGGCGACCACCAAGGAAACGTGAGAGGATCTAAACACCAAGACCCTCATCTCCTGCTGCAGATGCTGTAATACCATTTGGATGCTCTAAAAAAACAAAAGGCGGCTAAAATACCAGAAAGGCTGATCTTGTGTGTGTGTCTGTGTGCGACATAAGTGGAGCAAAAGAGATGAAATCTTAGTGGACGTCAACGCCAGCGGATCAAAATTAGATGGAGGGAGAGCAGGCCCGTCTGATGGGAGCAAGAGGAGCAACAAGGACTGAAAAAGTATGCTCGCGAGAGGAGAGGAAGAGGAGGAAGAAATCTGGAGGGGTGGAGGAAGGCCCTTCTGGCCTGCAGAAGCACCGTGACTGCTCCTCAGCTTCCAGCATCTCCCATGGTAGCCACCTTTGACCCATTGTGACTGTGTTGGATTACAGATTGCCTGCAGTTAAAGATGAAGCAGAAATCACTTGAAGAGAAATGATGGTGGCAGAGGTGTTTTGGATGTGTGCTTTGACGCCATTGTTTACACGCTGCTGCATGGTGTCTGCAGGGATGATCTGTGTCCAGCTGTGTGATGACCTCATTAGATTTCTACAGTGCAGCCATGAAAAAGGGAACGCTAAAGAGCTCGCCCCACTCTCTGATTACACCTTCTATAGATCTTGATGTCAAGTCAGCTGCTTGCATCTATTTCAGGCTGGCAGTTGTTTAAAGGAAGACCTAGACTTTTGTGCCTTTTTTTTTCTAATGATAATGCAAAACATGTCATGCTATCTGTCCTCATATCTGCAGACGACCGCAGCTCGGCCAGCGGCCTGGATGTGGCCGATCGGCTGACGTATCTCGAGCAGAGGATGCAGATGCAAGAAGATGAAATCCAGCTTCTGAAGATGGCTCTGGCTGACGTCCTGAAGAGACTCAACATTTCTGAGGAGCACCAAGCAGCTGCTTCTGCTGCTGCTGGCAGGAGAGCACCGGGGGCCAAAGGTGAGCAAAGATCTACTGTCATATCCATAACCCAGTGGAAGGATTTCAGGTGTGTCGATACATAAAGTGCTTTAATCCCTCAGCCTGTTGTACACGAGAAGACATCGACTTTTTTATAGATTGTACATGATGTGCTTGATTCAGTCATTCTTCCTCAGGTGCATTTGCTAGAATGGGACTATATTATTAAAAATGCGCATAATGGAGAAAAAAAAGATGTTTTAAAGAGAGGCGTTTTGTTTTGTTGATTAGGTCTATATGTAGTCACAGAGTAAATTGAATATCACAGTTTATCAAATCCAAGCACGTGTGCTCAAATTTTAGAGATAAATCTCACAAAGCAGAGTAAAGTATCATGTTTGAGAAGCTCAATCAAATCATTTTTGTTTTGCTGAATCCCAGAGTCGTGCAAACCCAGTTATGTGCTCAGTGTTTAACGACAGAAATGCTAATAAAAATTCAGTCATGGCTTTTTCTCAAAAGGGACTTTGTTTGTGCAGGCAACAAAAAGAGCATTCACAACAAACACAGTTCACAGAATGTGCGTGTGTGTTTGCTCCCACAGCCAGGCCAGTGTCTCTGGCTCTGCCCTCCAGAGCCCCCATGGTGACCCCCAGCACAGCTTCTCTGAAGAAGAGCACCACGCTGCCCTCCAGCACCACAGCCAGGAACTACAGCCCAACACCACCCCGAAGGTACCCTGTCCTCTGGGAGGGAGCTGGAGATTATTTTCACTTTTTGAATATGTGCAGGAGATCACGTTGTGTATTTTCCAAGCCGACTTCAATGTCTGCCGTTAAACGAGGCATTAAATTTGCTGATTGATTTCTTTACTGCTCACTGTGGAATGATCTCACACGGCAGGCCTTCTCACCCCACCTCACCCACTCGGAGCGAAGAGAAGTCTAACGTATACAAGCGTGTGCTAATCAAGCAGCTTCAGTCTTCATTAGAGAGCTTCGCTTCTCATTATTTAACATGCAAAGGCAATCAGAAAGACAGCCTCCGGTATCTAAGAAACTGCACACGGATGCTCCGTAATGATCCCCAACACCAGCCTCTTCTTTTTCAAAGCAATAAAGCGCCGCTCCATTTTCTGCACATCTCTTCCTCTCAATTACATTTCAAATGATACTGCTATTAGATAGCATTAGTTGGAGAGCATGATAAGATATCTCTGTGGCACCTTAATGTGCTGGTGCTACATCTGGGCTACTCTGATATAATTGCACAGAGAGTGGTAAATCTCCATTCACTTAAAGCCGGCCGCTAAGTATGAGGAAAAAGCAAGACGGAGAATCACCCTCATCATCGCGCTCATCTTTATTAAAGCTGGTTCATTTCTTTCCACTCTT
Organism: Pelmatolapia mariae; assembly: GCF_036321145.2. Classification (NCBI taxonomy): domain Eukaryota; kingdom Metazoa; phylum Chordata; class Actinopteri; order Cichliformes; family Cichlidae; genus Pelmatolapia; species Pelmatolapia mariae. The sequence goes on from NW_027051790.1 coordinate 130,347, forward strand.
ATTTCACCTTTCTAATTAATCTCTCCTTACCTTTTGGCTCTTTCCTCTTTCTCTTCTGTGCTGTCCATTTCTTCTTCTTCTTTTTTTCTGACCCCACTCGCTTTTTTCGTCTTTCCAGCGGTGTGAAGAGCCCACCTGGTAGCGTGAAAGACAGTCCGTGTAAGACCGCTAGAACACGACCCGCCTCTGCAGCCTCGAGCAGCAAGAAAGTTCAGGACAGGTGAGAAGCTTTTATTGAATTTCTAAATTTACACACACACACACACACACACACACAACAAACTTAGGCGTCTGTCAAATTTACAGCAGAGTTGTGTAACCGTGTTTCAGATTTCTTTGCCCACGTACACACTTCTCACAAACCAGATCATGTGTGGATCTCTGCTGATTTCGAGGTGACTTACGGCCGATTTTGTTTCTAAATTTAAATCAAAATTATCTCCGCCCCAGACATCCTGTTTCAAGAGCAAACGCGGGGCACGAGCACAGGAAACCTTTAATTACTCAACCGGAAACTGATGTGTCAAGATTTCAGCCTTTTATAGTCGGATGAAATCTCCCTTCAGATCTGCTAACTTTCTCTTTCTGTCCCTGCATCTCTTTGTTTCTCTCTCCCACTCGTGTCCTCTGGCATCTCTGTATCATTTTTCTCTCTCTCCGTCAACATAACAGCGGCAAACCCAGAGAGGCTGCAGTGAATGTAGGTAAGTTGACTGGTTCCCGCCAGCAGCATTCAGAACAGGACTGTGAAAGAATCCCGGCGTTGTTTAACTCTGAATTGCATGTGTGTTGCTTTGCTGCAGGAACCAGGCGTGTGACACACTGCAAAGGTAGGCTTCGTCCCTGTCTGACACCCCCAGTAACGCAAAACGGCCACTGTTTACATTTATAATGAAGCGAATTGTGCTTGAGCTCCTGTTTTATCTTCATCTTTTCATATTTCCACATCTCACCATGACTTGTGTGCCTTCCCTCGCCCCTTCCACCCTTATTTTTTTTGTCTTTCTTTCATCCCATCCACACCCACAATCCGCCCTTCACGCTCTCTTCGTCGCTCTCCTTTCCTGTCACTCCTCCACTCTTGCCTCCTTCTCTCTCCGTCCTCACCTCACTTCACCGCTTCACTTAGTGACTATGCAGATCTATCTGAGCCCCCTCACAAGAAAGACTGGGTCTTCTGAAGCTGCCAAGTCCGCTTCTGCGGTGCCCGCCCACAGCGGGCCCGCGCCCGCTCCTAATCGCCCTCAGGCGAAGGGGGGCGGCAAGCCAGAGGCGAGGAAAGCAACCCCATCCTTCACCTTAAACCTCCAGAAGACCTCAAGCGGCCAGAGCGCACCGCATGACACGTCGAGCTACAAGAGCCCCATCAAATCACCCAGCCAGTACTTTCAGATTTGTTACTGACACGCAGGTGGACCACAGAGGACAAGAGCTGCACTCTTCTTCTTCACTTTTAATGCACAAATAGGGAAAAGTGTGGACAATTTATTTTTTCCATCCCTGCTACTGAGCGTACTAAAACCCCAAAAACAAATATGTGAAAGCCTCAACGAACCACTTGAAACCTACAAATACAGGTTTTGTGGCAATCCAGCAATTGGGACTTATTTCTGAGGATAGAGTGAAAGCTTTGATGCATTCGTAGCCACACCGCACAGCATAGCAATAGCTCAATTTGTCGCACGCTGGTACCTGCACAGCGCTTCACCGAAGGCCTGTGTTCACTGCTAATGTTTGTCTCTGTCACGCTGCGTGAGAAGTTGCCGAGTGCGTGGGCACCGAGTGTGCGATGTAAGAGAGAGGCTGGGTTTTTTTTTTTTTTGTTGTTGTTGTTGTAACTCAATGTGTGCCAGCGAGTCTGTTTGCTGTGATGTTTTCGGTTTCGTAGCTGATGTCCCACCTTAGATCCCACCTTAGATTATTTACAGTGTGTACCCAGAAAGTCTCATTTTAAATCAGGAGAAACAATAAAAACAAACACTGTGAAAACACTTGTTGTGGTTCAGTTTAATGTGTGTGAGTGTGTGCATGTGGTGGTGGCTGGTACCATAATAAAAGAAAGAGGTGGTTTACAGCTATGCTCCAGCTATCAGCTGCTCACATAGCAACAAATATGGGGCCACTTTAATATGATGACAGCAACAGGCTTTTATGAGGTAGCTAAAAAGAACTAATGGCTGCTGAACACTTTGATGAGCAGGAAATTGTTGAAAATCACGTACTGTGACCTTTTTTTTAGCATTCAAGTGGACATTTAAGAGAATTACAAGAGCAACAGTTTCCGGTTCTACAGTTTCCACAGCCTGTAATACTGGAGCTCTGAACGCTCCAGTATTAGCTTTCACAGATTTGATTGTTCCACGCATATGAGCTGTGAAAGATCTTGGAATTTTCCTTTCTCAGAAGAAAGCTGAGGATGAGGAGCCTCATGGAGTAAGCACACACAGCCAAACATTAGCTGGGCTGTTAACTTTCCTGTTAACTCTCTTATTTTCTTTTCTAAATGTACCCGTATATTGTTCACATGTTGAAATAAATTACTAATCAAACTTCAGTTATTACTAACACTGGCCCAAAGCTGTGTAACTGGACAGCAAATAGGCTTGTAATAGAGAGCTGGAAGGTTACAGGCTCTTTAATTCACACGCACTTTCCTTTGGCAAAGCCTTGAAAAGTCTAGGTGTGCAGTGAATGTGTCTATGAGCAGGTGCGTCAAAATTGTTCAGGTGTCCTGTGATTCGTCTGCAATGTTCCCATGACTTTATCACATTGAACTTTTAGAGTAAGTGACAAACCAAAATGTTTCAGTCTAACCTCGAGATCAGTCAAACTAAAGCTTTCTGCTGAAATGCTGCCCACCCGTGGTGTTATTTTCACTTCATGTTTGCATGTGCAAGATCAGAGGTCATGAGCTTTGGATGGCCCGGGTGCCAAAATGAATTAAATACATGTACCATTAAAAAAAAATGAAATAAATGTGTCATTAATCAGTTAAAATTGGAAATAAATAAATCAATACATTTCTTGTGTATTTAAATAAATAAACTGAATTTTAATTTGAAGTAACTTATATATTAAATCAGTTACTTCCAGTTTTAATGTATTAATGACACATTTAATAAATTATTTAATGATGTATTTAATAATTCATTTTGGCATTTGAGGCCTTCGATACAGAGAGTGAGCACATTTTTCTTCTAGTATTTAGAAATCAAATGTATTAGACTTGAAATGGAAGCAAAAGGTGATTTTTGGCCATAAATATTTTGCATTTTGTCAGATTATGTTTATGGATGAACTGAAGATTTATAAATGACTGTGATAGGACACCCTCCCTCGATGGCACTCACTTCCAAATGATAACTAGACTGATGGTTAAATCAAAAGCAAAATGTACATGTCTGTATTGGAAGCATTAGATTGCAGCTAGCTGTGGTAGTTGCTATCCTGTGGCTACTCACCATTTATTTTTTTTATTTAGTTCTTTTTTAATATTCTTCTTTCATTTTGAATTTTGTTTTTGTAATTCAGTTTAGTTTCAATTAATTCCAGAGTTTCAAAAGTCAGTTGCTTTTCTTAGGTTAGTTTTTTGGTTTGAAAATGTTTAGTTTTAGTTTACTTTTTACTCATTTCTGTGTCAGTTTTAGTCTCTTTTCTTATATTGAATGGAGGGCATATGTTAGAGGCACAATTTAGGAAAATAAGTACAGGTGTTATAGGTGTTAAAAAACTGAACTTTTTGAAATCAGCTAACTCACAGTGATGTAGAGAAGAAAAGTCACAATAAACACATGCATCGAAACCTCGTCGAGCAAGTTAATTAAAAAAAAACAAGACGAAAACAAGCAAAGACAAAAACTGAGGAGGTTGAATGCTGGTGACCTTGAGCTTAAGGTCAGAGGTCAGCTTCTCTAATAATCACCTGGGATATTAAAAGTGATCTATCTACAGGAGAATGAGGGGCTGCGAGTATCTTTTAAAAATATATATTTTATTTATTTATATATATATATATATATAGTTTTAATTTTAGTCAACAAAAGTGTTTTTTAATATCTTATATTAATATTTTAGCTGACTATAATAACCTTGGTACTCACCCATCAGAACTTCATTTGGGGCTTGCGCTTTGCAAAGTCACTGCCTAAATCCAAAGACATGGAAGTCTTTTCTCTTTTGATCATAAAACACTTGCCAAAAAACCCAAGCTCTTGCATTAGCTGACATCAACAGGTTTGCACACATTATCCACAAATCACAGAGAGCAAGGAAAGGATGTATAAGTAATATATTTCCCAGCATGCTAGCTGGACCTCCTTCATATTCTGGGGCCTGGGACACTGCCTCAAATGTTTAAAATATCACATTTTCTAACATCGTAAGTTACAACACATTTAGAATGCGTGCAGCATCTGACATAGTTTCAGTGTTTCAACAGAAAAATCTGCATCCAAAAAAGATTTAACACAGAAAAGCAGTGCAGGAAATTTGTGACCTCAAAGTGGATCCTCCACGTGCTCTTTGGGAGTTAATAGGACCTCTGCTGTTGAACAGGAGAACTACTAAAGGCTTGATTGGGATTTTAAAATGATGGAAACATTTGTCAGGTTTTATTTTGATTCTTTAAAATGTTTTAGTTCAATTTATGCTGCTTACAGCACTAGTCCCCCCCCCCCCCCCACACACACACACACACACCCCTGTTTTTTATTTCAGTGTGGGGGTATTTGTTATTGACAATATTTTAAAAATATAGAATGGCTGTAATTTTCACAGGGCGTCCCAGTCATAACATACACACATGACCCCAAAGGCTCCTCATTTTTTCTGTGCTGACAAGTTTTACAATAAAATATTTTTTCGGCTTTTTCCTCATTTTTATTAACTTTTAAGTTCCCAAAAAAAGTTTCAGATTGTTTAATTTTTCTAGGATGTAGTTTTTATTTTTAATTCATTTCAGGGCACTTTAAAAAAAATTCACGTGCTTAAAAATGGTTTAGAGCAGAGGTGAAAAATTTCTCAGAGGGCCACATAAGAAACTGGGACTGTTGTGGACGGTCGGACCAATCAAAGCTATTCACTCCCTCCTATAGAGCCTTCCAAAGTTAATTAAGGTTACCAAGAAAATGTGAAGAAAAAGGCTGCAGTGACTTTATGTCAAGCAGTTGTCCAAAATATTGCACGCATTGTGTTGAAGAGATCCAAGATTCAGTTGAAGTTAAAACGTCTGTATTTTTCATGTAATACCAATTTGTACCACAGGGTGGTGTAAGGAGTCAATGTGACCTTTATTCAGTCATTAAAAAAAACTAAATAACAAAAACGGCAAGTATCCAAAGCCTCTGCAGGAAGTTGGTAGGACTTAAAATAAAGTAAAAAACAAAACAAACAAACAAACAACCCCCCCAGAAAAAACCCCGCACAGTCACTGGTTTTAGGACACCTTCAGTGAAACAGCGCCCCCAGGTGTTGATAGTTTTAGTTACAGTTTGATAAAGCACATTTAACTGTTATTTCTGGACACCTAGATTTTACTCTAGTTTTAATTGATAATAAAAATTTTGTCACAAAACCCACATATATGATAAAATGTGAATTTTATTCATTATAGAAATTGGCAGTGGTTTTGTCTCATACTAGCTTTCATCAGACCCATTAGATTTATGAGCAAAGAAAACAAAAACAAAAAACCCCCAGATCAAACCTTTATTGACTTTCATGTACAATCAACAGCATACCAGTGTGAACATAAATCGCACCATACAACCCAAAGACCCCATTTTCCTGAAAAGCAGAGCCACAGTTCTGGAGCTTTGATCGAGTCTGTCTGTCCTCCATGTGAGGAGACAGATGTTACAGATGTTACAGTGCCATTTTTCTACATGCAGTGATAATATGAGTTGGTCCCATCAGCCAAAGATAAGGATGGGATATGAAAGAAAATACAAATTTGAAATAAGATGCACACACACACACACACACACACACACACACACACACACACACACACACACACACACACACACACACACACACACACACACACACACACAGTCATCAACATCATACAGTAATATAATACTAGCCTATTTCTCTAGGGTCTTAAAGGCTTAAAGTATTTGTGGTAATCGTGGGTTTCTCTCCAATCACTGTAAAAACTATTTCCAGGTCTACTGCGTAATAAAACGACTCTGATAATATATTTTTCTCTAAAAGGATTGCGCATAATTCATGTGGTCCAACTTTATGTGCTCAGAAAAACACAGGGAGTTTACCTACCTGCCCTCATCAGCTGCACAGTTGCAACCTCGCCGGGATGAGGGCGCTGCCGTGCAGCAAAACCAGCCACACTTGAATATTCCAGCAGCCTGCTCTCTCTCTCTCTCTCTCCGTGTACCCCCTCCTCTTTGCCTCCCCATCCATCCAGCCTCCCAGTGGTTGGAGGCAGGAAAAGATGGCACCTCAAAAGCCGCTGTCAGCCACTCCGCCCGGCTTCTCGTCCTTAGGAAAGCGGCGTGCTGCCCTCTGAAGTGGCCCCGACCGAACCAGCAGCCGCCTGAAACACACCGGAGGAAGATCTTTTTTTAAATTATTATTATTTTCTATTAATATTATTTTTTGTAAGACAGACCCGAAAACTGTGGGCATCCGTGTAGCATTTTTCCACACCCTCTCGCCTTTTCCACCCTCAGCATCTGCACGTCCAGCCGGCTGCAGGCTTCGCAGTTGTTTTCTTCTTCTTCTTCCTATCAAAACCATACAGATCTGCTGCTTTTGCTGGACCTGGATCGTTTCTATTAGAGCCGAACTTGAGGACGAAGGACTGAGCTCACAGGGAGCATCACTGATTTCATTCAGAAGGACGATGAGGTAAGGAGAAGCATGCGTTGGTCTTTCCCTGCACAAAAAAGCGCAGACTTCTGCACTGGTTGTGGTGGTGGGTTTTATTTTTTAGGGACATTAAGGGGATGTGGGGCTGATTCACAGGGAATCTGGACAATTTATGGGATGCAGCTGAATTTAGAGGCCACAGTAGGTGTATCACAGCCCGGGATTCACGGCAGCACGCGCTTTTATTGACCGGTAGGTCACCTGTTGGCCGACAAAATATGAACCTTTAAGAGAAGCACACTGAGGTCAGCCTGTGATTTAAAATAATAAGAATTAAAAAAAAAAAAAAAAATAGCCGACTCCAGGTCGCTCGGTGATGTTTCACGTGGAGGTACTCTGCACAGGCGGAAAAAAAGGTCTTGTCATGGGAACCAGACTACACGTGCAGTAGTGTGGCGTTAAGGTGCACTTAATTAACAACACTTGCTGCGATTGCAGTTTTTAAACATCACCTGAAGAAAAAGTGAAACCTGCGCAGCGTGCACGCTCGCACACACCTCTCCGCACGGGAACCAATCAGCTGTGAGCATTCGATACAGCGATCCAGACGCGGCTCGGAGATGAGGGCGCTGGGTTGAGTGGTCCAGTGTGAGTGCCTATCAGGTAAAACGTTACTGGCAGGCCCGGGTTTGTCGTCACAGCCTCCCTCCAATCAGCTGCGAGGCTGCCGCTTCACAGAAGTGGGTGAGGCAGCAGAAGCAGCAGCGTTTGGCACAGGTTCACCATGAACAGGAGGAAAAATCAGCTGAGTCTAATTGCTGTTGGCTTAGAAAGTAGAGTGGGTGACGGAGTGTGCGTGATAGTGTGGTGTTACTCATGGTGTGTGACGGTCTGCCTCCCTGCTAAGGACACAAAAAATGTGGCTTGTTGTTGTTTTTTGATCCTGTGTGCTTTGATAAATGCAAGGTGTCCAAAGGTTACACTGCATGAATATATATGGGGTATTTCGTTGTGAAGGGAAATATGAGCTCTGGGATGCCTCAACTTCCAGACCTACTCCTAAATTATACACTCATGTGTTCCTCGTAGTTAGTCCCAGGCCCTAATTCCAGCACAGCAAGCGGATTTTTCAGGGTATGTCTTGTGAGACAATCAGAGGATGAAAAATAGCTGATATGTAGAGGGATGCCAGCACTACTTGCATGGAACCTATTCCCTGCAAACCTCCCCATAGTATAAATCAATAAAGGGGTCCTGTTGTTGCTCATTTACAGCTCGACATTCATATTCTTGGGCTCTACTAGTCTGGCTTTTCTTGATTCCGGTTTAAAATAATCCATACTTATTTCACTCTAGTGAGGCCCCTCAGTCCATTTCATGAGAGATACAAGGAGCATTTAGGGCAACCTCCCTTTAAGCCAGGAATGTCAAATATAAGGAATGGGGAACAGAAGGAGCCTGGCTAAGACTCCAACATCATGTGTCCTATGATGTAAAATGAGTATAACATCCCTGCTTTGAACCAGCTTTCCTCTGATTAGCTCCCCATCACAAACAGAAGGTGGGAACATGTGTGGATGGGGACTTAATGTCTGCTTTTAGGCTTTTGGGGGGCTCTGAAACCTGAGATTTTGGCTCAGGAATCACTTGCACATACTCTGACCTTCCTTTTTGAAACTGTGTGCTTGCGTCATGTGAACATCCACCGTTGTAAGTAAGTAAAATTTATTTGTATAGCACCTTTCAAGACAAAAATCACAAAGTGCTTCACAGAAGCTAAAACATAAAAACAAAAATGTTTAAAGTTTAAAAAGATGGACCACCGAGTCCACAGATCTCAAGCTCAAAGGGAGAGAGTTCCAGAGTCCTGGGACCAGTATATATATGGCAGAAATAAGGAATAGCAAACCTGGCACACTTAAACCCAGGTTTAGGGGGTAGGATTAGTGTTAAGCAGTGGTTGCTGTCAGTAACTCTCCAGGCAATGAAATGAAAATGTAACTCAGTGTAGTGTCCTGATAAAGGTATTACTGTGTGTGTCTGTATGTGCATGTGACCCAAGGTCAATGTGAGGCTGTAAATAAATTATTCCTGTTCTGTCGTGATAATAAAACAGCTTTTATTTTGTTAACACATACGTATCAACCGCTTCCTGTGAAAGTTTGCATTGTGCACTAGGCAAACTTACTTTTTTGTTGTTTTTCACACACAAAAAAGCTGTGCACACTGTGATCACATTATCCAAACTTTACCAGCACGAGTCCAAACTATGTGTAATGTTGCTTTACCCAACACTCTGTTGTCACTTAAACAGCCAGTTAAACAGACAGCTGTGATTTAGGAGGACAGATTGTGTGCTTTGTGGAGGTGCTCTGTAGGTGGCAACACAGACTATGGTTCACAAGCCTCTGCTTCAGCAGAGTTTGCTGTGGCTCCTGCATCTCGCCTGATCACTGTGTAGGCTTCATTTATCTTTCTCTTTAAATGCCTGCGTGGCTTCAAATCTGCAAGCGCGATGGAGCGGGCATGTTGTTTCTGCTCATCATGACCGAGAGGTCCTTTGGTCCTTTGGTCCGAGTCGCTCGCGTTTGTGTCTTCTCTGTGCTGCAAATGTCAGTAGGACACCCACAGTTGTTTTGTGCTGTGATCTAATGAGCATTGATCTCAGTGAGCTGCTGTGGGCTGCAGTTTTTCATCCAGTATTTTTCTATAATGAGGCAAACTGCAGTATTTTGGAGAATTCGTATTATAGTCCCCCCCCCCGCCTATTTTTTAAGCCAGGTTTTAAGGAACTGGCACATGCACACATCAGGCATATTTTAATAGTGGTTGTAGTAGTTATGTTTAGAATATTTTTGTTGGTAACTGTCATTTTTAATGGTGAGATTTCTCGACACTGTCTGTAAGGCATGATGGTGAGAACACAAGAGATACAACCGAATGGCAAAGGTCCCCTGGTCTCCCTCTGTGCTCTATCGGCACAATTCAGGCTGCACATCGAGAACCCTGGCTATAAACACAAGATTACTGAAGGAATCCAATGCTTGTACCACTGTATTTGCTCTTCATTTGTTGTGATTAGCCACATTAGTTTTAGTTATCTCCAGCTGGAGAAAGGTGGAAGGTGCTGATCTCTGGAGGAGACAGTAAAGCCTTGCTTGGCACTTGTTTTCTGGAATTGTGGGCTAAAGGCTTGATTCCTGGCTTGTTTCCCCTTCTGGAAGTCGATTATTTCTCTTCTTTTTTCTTCTTCACCCTCCCATCCATCTTTTTGATTCATTTGCTATCCTTCACAAATGCGGCAACCTGTTTTTTCTTGTATTAAATCACTTTCTTTCCTTTCTGAACACTCGTCTTGTGAACCTTTAAAATGGGACTGCGCTTGACTGAGTTGCTCAGTTTTTTTTAGCATGATTTGCTGCTTCGCTTTGTTTTCTGCAGCTGAATGCTATGACTAGTTTAGGATTTTCAATGTTATTCCTTCAAAGATAAGGTATGTGAAGCCCTCTGCTGGCACCTTAGAGATACTGTAATGAATAGCAAGAAAAGCCCAATAATAGGTCATTTGACTATACTCATCACCGTTATTTTTCTAGTCTTAATCATTCGAGCCTCAGTAACTGAGAAGCTTTAAGGACCTGTTTTTGTTTTGCTTCACTTCATGTTACTACACATTACTCATAGCTATTATTACCTTTTAAAAGGTCTCCAGTAAGCTTTGTGTGCCCGTTAACTACATGTTAAAGAGCACATACAGTAACTAAACTGTTGATGTGCGGTCTAGCCTGTGGCCTGAGCCTGCCCATTGCGGCCTGTCGTCATCACCACTGCCTCCATTTGAGTGGATGGTTTTTCATTATGGTCTGAAAGTGAAGTGTAGACCCTATTAATCTCATTCGTGGCCTGATGTGTATTGACAGGATCAGTTGGTGGTATGCGTGTGACCCATATGAATACTAGCATTAATAGTGAGCTGAATTGATGCATGACAAGGGCAAACAGAGAGATGAACTCAGTATAACCCTATGTCGAGGTAATGCAAATGTACCGTATGAGAGGCTACTTTTGGGAGAAAACAAAGCACATTTCCATTCTACACCCACAGTCGGTGCAGCGAGCGTCTGAGCTAAAATAAATCACGGAAATGTCATGGTTTATGCCCCGCTGTTCCAGGGAGTGATACACACCAGTGGAGGTCAAATTTCCCCCTCGGTCCATTGTTCCCAGATCTCACAGCTGTGTGCTTTGAAGCTGTTACAGGTGTGCATTCTTGATGACACATTTATTGTTGGTCCAGTGTTAAAACTGTGGCATTTTCACCTTTTGTTCCAGACATGTTGAAAGTTTAGTCATCTTATGTTCCCACACTTTGGTAGGAACACACATGTGCTCCCTTAAAAATAATCTTGTGTGAATCATTAAAGACAAAGCGCTGATTAGTTAAAGCTGCTTAAATAATATTTTCATATGAGCCATGGGTCAAGAAGCAGTGCGTATGTGAGGGGTCACTCTTTGGAGCAGTTATAGATAATTATCAACCAGTTTCCCTCAGCATTTGGAAATGATGTCATTTGGTTCAGTTGCACAGCTCACATCAAACTCATGAGCAGAAAGGACTGCTGCTGCTGTGCTGAACTCCAAACAGCAGAAAGGTAAAAGCCTTCTTCATGCATGAGCTCAGGAGAACATCAGAAGAATCAGTTTGTCCAGAGGTGTTTTCACATGTAGCATACAGCGACAATTCCCATCATTTGCACCCTCACTACCTGAAATGCTGTTTGGTTTAGCTGCGTGCTGGAGGCAGAACACGTGATGTGCAAACTGCTGGTTGTGAATTCCCTTGTTACCTGTGCTGTTCTCGCACTGGAGCATCACGTGGGCTTTGTACTAGGGTCCTGTCAGCTTTGATGACTGTCCAAGCCTGTACTGGACATTTGCCTTCTCATGCGCACCTCTGCCGGGTAATGTCGACAAAAGTTCAAGGCTGCAGTTCATGGCTGAAAATGGCTAAAAATAATGTCTAAAAACCACGATCATATATAAATTTAAATATAGTGGCACTGAGACATTAGCAATGGATCTTTTGGACTCTGTGTGATATTGGATGCATTACAATTGTAGGGTCTACCTTACAATATAAAGCCCCCTGAGGTGACTGTTGTTGTGATTTGGCGCTGTGCAAATAAAATTGAATTGAATTGAATGGAATCAAGCAGATGCTCGGATTGATGTCATTGGAGTTTGGAGACCAACTCAATATGTTGAGTTCTTTACTGTGTTCCTTGAGGCACTGCTGAGCAGTTTTTGATCTGTGGTGGGGGAGATCCATGTGAGGACTCAAGGTTTTCCAGCTCCACACTGCATTGTGCATGGTTGTGCATTGGTCTTATTTGGAGCCTACATGCATACATACTTTTAGTCTTGATGTAACTTTTATTGTGAATTGTTGCTATATAAATAAAACAGAATTGAATTCAATCCTGCATTATTTTTGCACAAGTCATTGCCAATGTTCCCTCTAATTTTTCATGTGTCTGAGCGAACACACAAACTCCCTGAGCGGTCCCTTGGACCACTGTGAGCAACAGCAGACGTGTGCACTGTGGTCACGCCAGCGTCGAATCCATCCAAGTTACATGGTTTATTAAAATAATCAAATTACAGCATTTACATTTATGTTAGACTACTTTTAATTAACTGCTTTAGCCCACTTACAATGAAAATTTAAAAAAAAATCTTGTTCATGACCTGTGTAGTATGTTAACACTATTGGAAGTAAAAATAACTTGAACTCCAATTTTGAAAACACAACTTTCTTTTCTTTTCTTTTTAAAAAAAAAAATAAAACTCTGACTTGTATTATGAGTATGAGTCTGTGGTCTGTGAGAGAGTCCTGTAACTCTCTGTCTGCAAAATACAGTATATAATGACCAATGTTGGGCAATTAATTATATAGTTACTTCTTCAAAAAAGTAACTGAGTTTTGCAAACAAAGTTTTTTGCAGCTGTTTACCTAAAAATGCAGCCAAGGCGTTTTTAAACAAACATTTCAAAAATATTTACAGAACAATCAGGTGTTCTGCATCAAATTTGATGCCACACAAATTATTTGTGCCACTCCAAAAATAATTTCTGTCCACTATGAGATAAAGGAGAACAACAGCCTGATACCTGCAGGCCTGACAACAGGAGATGTATCACTCCTGTAACACCTGTAACATTTAGCAGTCGCCTCATTGTTCTGACACACAACAAAACTATTGACTACACTACACACTAACTACACAAGATTTGCGCTAAACGTGGCAAATCGCTTACATCTCAAAACACCGCCGTCACTCCTAAAACTTCCTCCCATTTCTTAACAACTAAATGCCATGTTTTGATTGGTCGACATTGTACATTTTTCGACCAATGGGAAAGGGTGGGGTGTTTTGGTTTCGTCTTTGCTCACAGGCGGAGAGCGCTTTCGAGCGTTTTCCTTATAAAACCCCGTTTTTACCGTTTCTTCCCGCAGTAAATATAAACAATGATAGTATTCAGGAAGAAAACCAAACATTGCAAATATTTTTATCATAACTCTGGTTTTACGTGGCCTATCAACACAATTTAAAAACTGGTATAAAGTCCAAACTTTTTCCGTCAATTGTTCCGTCTGTCCTGCTCACATCTCCAATGGTTGTACACGTTGTCATTAACGTGGCTTCACTCCACATCAGCCACGCCGCTTTGCTAGCTAAAACGCCGGTGTCGGCACATATTTACTTTAATTGCAATTCAGGTTAGATTTTTTTTTGTGTGTGCACAACGCAGATTTTCTCTGCGCAGAGACCGTCCCAACAGTGCGCAATTGCGCACGCGCGCAGCTTAGAGGGAACATTGGCTAAAGCTGGTTGGGAAAAATCATATAACCAACTGCTTTTGGACTGTGTCAGTGGATTGATTTTTTTCCAATACAAATATAAAGTTTAATACTTAATATTATAGCATTTTAAGGATTACGCAATCCTTGGATGCATATCTGCAGAGCTGTAAAAGGCTGATGGGGTATTGCTGTTACGCAGCAGGGTGGGCAGGCGGTGTGGACACTCAAGTTTGTGAATGTGATAACTCGAGAATGAAGCGACGTAGGATTTTGGAATTCACAGCATGGGAACATCAACTGAAAATCTTTGACAATTTCGAATCTTAGTGACCTTGACCTCAAGGTCAAAGTTAAAGGTCAATGTTTCTGAAAATCACCTCGGATTTTCAAATTTACACCATAGGTCCCTCTACTAGGAGGCTGAGGGGGATGTGTCTTGTACTTTCTTTCACTGTGCAATGATTGCGTGCAACATGATCCACTTTTTAATGATTCATAGCGCATGGCACAGGAAAAGATTGTAGCTTTGGTTTAATGTTGGTGTAAGTCTTGGTATGCAAACTGTGGGACACACATTTCGTTTTGTTCTGTTCTTTGTGTCACCCACCTCTCTGCAATACAAGAATGTTTTACTTTAAGGACTGGAAAAAGGCCACAGACCACAATTCAGGCATCAGTTATTTTAAACTAACAAAGGCAATGTAATTTTGTAGCATGTAAATTAAGAGTTAACTTCCTACTAAAAGCTGCAAGCAACGATGCTTTTATTGCGTGCTATCAGTGCACCATTTAGTCACAGCTCAGCTGCTGTTGTGCTTTGTCTCCTTGGTTAGGGTAAATGGATGAACTCTTAGTGGCTTGTATATCTTCATATGTTGGAGATGCTGGTGCTAACAGGTTGTGTAATGATGTCTGTGCTGAATGCTGCTGTAATAACCACATTTGTCTAAATGCAGTCTGACACGCACAGCTCAAAATGGAGAATGATGTTGCACATTACGATGCCTCCAGAGTCAGGTGTGTGGTCATGTGTCTGAGTGTGAATAATAACATTTTCATTTTAGGTGACAGTAGTGCTGTTTATGAGTCACAATGATGCACACGGAGGCGTCAAGAGGCAGAGTGGGAAGGCTGATCTGCACAGACGGGCGTGTGTGTTTAAGAGTGGGATCTTTGTGAATGAGAGGGAAATCACTCCCCGCCCGCCCTCCGTGTCTCCTCTGCCATCTCCCATTGGTGTGCGGTGTAATTAAAATTAAAATGTGCAGCTCATGTGAGTCAGACGTCGTGTGCACGCTGCTGGTGCACGTGTGAGTATTTGTTTGCAGCTAAAAAAAAAAAAAGATTCAATCCCCGGGCCTGAGAGGATGAGATCGACTGAGAGCACAGGAAACGTCAAAGAGCCGTTTAACGTCCTCTCTGTCACACCGCTCACACTCGTTTAATCCCTTTTCTTTCTCCACCTTGCTGCGGGTCGTGTAGCGTGACTGCACACAGGTGGGTGCTGATGGGATGACGGAAGCAAGAAATTAGATTGGATTATACAGAATATAATGTGACTGGATGGGGAAAAAAACATGCACACTGTAAAAAAGTGTGCAATTTTACTGAATCTTTCCATTTTACATTACATCATATGAGAATAAAATACAAAAATACTTTAAATTTGCATTCAAAGTCACATTGCATCATTCATTTACATTTTATTTACATTTACACCGCGTTCCAAATTATTAAGTGTCATAAAGATTAAATAAGCTGTTTTTCAATTAAACCCATGGATGGAATTGTGTCTCAGGGCTCTTTGGATGATTGAAATCAATCTCGGACACCTATGATCATTAGTTTGCCAGGTGAGCCCAATTAAAGGAAAAACTACTAAAGAAGGATGTTCCACGTTATTAAGCAGACCACCATTTTCAAGCAATATAGGAAGGAAAAATGATCTCTCTATTGCTGAAAAGCGTGAAATAGTTGAGTGCCTTGGATGTGTAATGAAACCTTAGATATTTCACGAAAACTTAAGCGTGATCACCATAATGTAAGAGATTTGTGGCTGAGTCAGAGCACACATGGGTTTGTGCAGATAAAGGCACAATGATGAAGGTTTCTGCCAGACAAATACATCAGATTAAGAGAGCAGCTGCTAAAAGGCCATTACAAAGCAGCAAACACATATTGGAAGCTGCTGGTGCCTCTGGAGCCCTTCGAACCTCAAGGTGTAGGATCCTCCAGAGACTTGCAGTTGTGCATAAACCTTATATTTGGCCACCAATGCTCACAAGCAGAAATGGCTGCAGTGGGCCCAGAACTACAAGAAGACTAATTTTTAAACAGTCCTGTTCACCGATGAGTGCATTGCAACCCTGGATGGTCCAGATGGATGCAGTGGTGGATGGTTGGTGGACGGCCACCATGTCTCAACAGGGCTGCAACGTCAGCAAGGAGGTGGTGGAGTCATGTTTTGAGCTGGAATCACGGGGAGAGAGCTGGTCGGGTCCCTGAAGGTGTGAAAGTGACCTCTGCAAAGTATGTGGACTTTCTGACTGACCACTTTCTTCCATGGTAGAAAGAGAAGAACTGTGCCTTCTGCAACAAAACCATCTTCATGCAAGACAATGCGCCATCTCATGCTACAATGAATATTATATCGACCAGCCCTACTAGTTGGATATATCTTACATACAGTCTGTGAATACTCTAATCTTTTGCATTGATCTATGCTTTAAAAACCCATTTGTAAAGGTTAATGAGATTTCCTGGTTTCTCTCTCTTTTTATTTTATTTCTGTTGATGTTCTGATCTAAAGTGTAACCTGTGAGCTGAATACGAAGGTTTCTGCTTTTTTGAATTATGCCCAGTGAGTCATTTTGCCAGGTGGACACGATAATGTTGCGGATGTGTTTCAAGCACCAACAAAGTAAAACAGGAAACAGGATATAGCATAATTTCAACTGACCACAAGTTGGAGTGCCACAGCAAAGATATTATTAAGCTTGAATAGTTTAATAACAAACATATTGCAGTGTTTGATTTGAAACATGTTTATACTTCATCATTATCATTCCACTTGGGTTACTGATTATCTGCAGTGGAACAAAGTATGTTCTTTATCCTTTTGTTCTTTCTCCAGCATTGCTTTACTTTAGGTCATCGGTTTTACCACAAAGCTCAATTACACTCTCTCCATCCTCCCTCCCTCCCTCCCTCTCTCTCTCTGTGCCACACACATGCATGCTCACACACACGCGCGCGCGCACACAGTCATGCTATGTGTTACACTGAAGGCCAACCCTCCTGCTGGATGCTAAAAATCAGGTTGCCAGGACTTACACTTGGCTTTATCGCACTCTATCGTTCGCTGTCTCACTCACTTGCTCACACACTCACTCACTCATTCACCCACCTAACAGGATGAGGGTGGGATTTGGTGGGGGGTGTATGACAAGACTGTACAGTGTAAGTGCTGACTGGTTGTCCTTTCACCCTTGCTATCCTGGCTTTCCCTCCCTCCCTTTCACCCAGGCATTTGACTCCCTCTCTCCCTCTCTCCGTCTGTCTCCTCCTCTTTGCTCTCCTCGCGCTCCACCAAATTGTTTTTTTTTTTACCCAACCTCCTCCTGTATTTTTGATAAGCAGAATATGATTGCTTTACAAAGAAAAGAAAATAATGAATGACTTCAACTGGAGTCACTATTCAGCCATCTACTGCTGCCATTTTAAAGAAAAGAAAAAAAAACATTCACACAAATGTTTTATTGCAAACAAGAAAGTGTCTGTTTGCTTCATTCTCTTCCTTTGCCTGTGCTCTCAGTGAGTCACAGTAAGATTTTAAGATAAAAATGATGGTGCAGATGGTGTGCTGCGACTCAATTGCGACATAATGCACTTTATTGATTTGACACTAGCCACTGTAGTGAGTTAGTCTCATATTCAGCTACTGGGAGTCTCTTTCAGAAAATAATGCTGCCATTGTGTTGAAAAGAAAAAACCCACGATGGGCTTTTCTCTTGTTTTAATGAGTTTTTGGGAATTATTGCTGGTATAATGCACACGACAATGAAAAGCAGATGCACTTGAGGAAATTGTGTAAAAAGTCAATTTAAATGAAAAAACACAAATCCACTTTTATTTTAGCTTCTAACAGCTTTAAACTGAAACACAATTTCTGGACCCAGTATTGTGGTGCATTATTCCATATAGGGATCTATTGAAAGTTAAGAGGTTCATATACATATTCATATACTTTTTCAACTCCTCCATTCAGTTTCTGCACTAAGGGGTAAGTTTGGGTTAGAAATAAAGGGTTAAAATTAAAAATGTTTAAAAACAGTTTTATGGGTTTGTGTAATAGTCATGATTAAAAAGATTGACTTTTGGTTTGAAAGGAGAAACTAACACGTAAAAGTCAGTTAATTTCATGACCCATTAATACACCCCAGCCTCCTCCTTACAAAGGCTTCAAAGCCAAATACAGACTAAATATAAAAGACACAGGTAACGTATTGGAACATAATTTTAAAAGCCTCAAATTTAGTGACCATATCTGAACTAAGTTTAGGTAGCTGTCAGCTAACCCAAGACTCAGACAGCTAGCTTGGTTAACAAGTTGGATTTATTTAGCAAAAATGCAGCTTAAAGAAAAGTGCTACTAAGAGAGAAACTGAGCAACTAAAAAATAAATCTATAAATAAGTGCCAACATTGAACAAGAGTGAACATCACCTTCCTCTAAATCCACGCGAAAATAATGCATAACTTAAAGGGTCAATGCCATTTAATTTATTGAGTTATAATAGAAAAAAACCACCCCTTTCAGGTTTTTTTGCCCTCTTGTTGCCTGCTTGCTTCCTTTGATGACCACTCCACTCAAAATACACCTTACCCCCACCTTTCACACCGGGGCAACAGTAAAAGAAACAAATTCCTGTACATTTTTACCAAATGATTATGTATCACAAACACCAAAACTCATGATTTCATAGAGGCAACAGAAGTTTGAAGAAGGCTGTCTGACGCAACTCACTGCAAGCAGACATTTGCATCTAACTTAAGGTAATATTTTTTCTCATAAACTAACAAATATGAAATTATTATCAAACAGGTATTAAAAGGACATGGCTGAAATTTCATTGGCATGACGATTTCTAGCCAAATGGCACTTTCAGCAGGCCCTAAACTGTGATTTCCGGTGCCGTCGGCACCAATTACAGAGTAAACCGTGTCATCCAGCAGTTCTACAGCCAGTTCAATCAATGAAATTGCCTGCTGGCAAAACACAGCAGGACAGATGTGGGTGGTGTGTGCAGGTTGAACTGTACTAGAACGAG